>NC_080165.1:29180743-29471433 GCF_950295315.1 Erinaceus europaeus
GGCTAATTCTATTGACTTTTTTTTTTGATTCCCCCCTTGATATTTTACCACTAATTATTTTCTTTTTTTTATATTTATTTATTTTCCTTTTTGTTGCTCTTGTTTTTTATTGTTGTTATAGTTATTATTGTTGTTGTTATTGATGTAGTTGTTGTTGGATAGGACAGAGGGAAATGGAGATAGAAGGGGAAAACAGAGAGGGGGAGAGAAAGATAGACACCTGCAGACGTGCTTCACTGCCTGTGAAGTGACTCCCCTGCAGGTGGGGGGGGGGTAGCTGGGGCCTGGAACCCGGATCCTTAGGCCAGTCCTTGCACTTCTTGCCACATGCACTTAACCCACTGTGCTACCGCCCAACTCCCCACTAATTATTTTCTTTGGACCTTCTTGTGGATGGAGAGCAATAGGTAATGGATTTTCCTATACCATATGGTATTTATGAGCTTTCACATGAAGAAAAATATCCTGCTCAAAATTGCCATGTTCAAAGTCAGTAACAGTCAAGGATATACTGAAGCAGCCTTTCTCTTTAGCTGCTGGTCTCAGGCCCTCCACCATGGACGCTCTTTCCGAAGCAAATGGCACTTTTGCCTTTCACCTTTTGAAGAGCCTTTGCCAAGACAACCCTTCACACAACGTGTTTTTTTCTCCTTTGAGCATCTCCTCTGCCCTGGCCATGGTCTTCCTGGGAGCAAAAGGAAACACTGCTGCCCAGATGTCCCAGGTAAGCCCACCTGCAATACAGGAAATAGAACTAGTTTGCAGTTGTTACATTCTATTTCAAATATACCTTCATGCCACCTGCTTCAAAAGTGTTGGTGAAGGAGAATGAGCTGGAGGTTTCCAGAGAGTGTACCCTCATGGTTTCTCACTTCAGGGAAGTGAGGCTACCTGGGAACAAGACGCTAAAGACACAACAGGGAATCTTCTCCATTGATATTTTTTGGAAGAATTTTCTCAAGTTAATCAAAGATGATCAAGAGTGAGTCTTTCTTTAGGAAGTGGTAGTGAAACTATTTGAAATGTGAGCAACTGGACTTTACCTCTTTCAACAAAAGAAGAATCACAAAAGATTTTGTGTGACTATTCATTGGTAACAAAGGCAGGTTGTTATTTATTTCAAGCAATTGAAATACCAGCAGGCCTTCCCAGCTCAATCGAGAGGAATCACCAGAAAGATGGGAAAAAGGATGAAAAAGTGTACTTTGTACTGGGTTTATAATATAGGCACTGAGCCCCAGCAATAACCCTGAAGGTAAAAAAAAAAAAAAAAAAAAACAGAAGAAAAAGACTTCATATGCACTGGTTAGGTGAGCTCAACAAACTTTCAGTAATTAACTGAAAATGATTAAAAGTAAATCCCTGTTTCCAAGAGATTGTATGAAGTGGGCAAGAAAATATGCCTGACATGAGACCCAGTGGAAGATAACTCGGGACTTGCAGGCCTGAGACCTAGAGTTTGATCCCTGGTAGCACAAATGTCAAAGCTGAGTGATACTCTCTCTCTTTCACATAAATAAATAACTCTTTTTTTAAAGATACATAAAAGTTTGTGTCACTAAGCTCATACCTTTGCCCAGTGAAAGTAACACACCTTCCTTACAGGAGTGTTAAATCAATATTTCTGTGTGTGCACGTGCATACAACTTCACTACTCCCAGTCCCAGGCTGACTTCTTCATTTTTATAACTTCAGAGATAGATGTAGGATTAAGGGGGTTGCGGTGAGGGGAGAGAATTGCACCAGAGCTTCCCTGGGTGCTGTAGCCCTTCCAATGTAGTGTCAGACTGTGAATTCTGATCACGCAAACGGCAAGGCACATACCCTATTTGGTGAGCTATCCCCTGCCCCCATGATTTTGCTTTTTGGTTTCACTATAACTTTCTTTTCTCTTGAGAATTATTTCTGTTGGTGAAAACTCCCTGTAGTAATTATCCAGCTCGTGGTATGAGTCTTTGTGATTGACAAAAAGTATATTTTTGGCTATTCAAAATACTGTGCATTTTTGGGCTTTGTGCCCAATTCATATGTATCATATGTTTCTGACTCATAGCTTATAAAACCCTCAGAAATTCCTAAACTCTGGTAGTAAAAGTTTTCTTTTTTTTTCTCGTCAGGTGAATGAGATGACTTTTGGAAAGTGCCTACGAATGAGGATTAGTTGTGGAGAAGGTGTGCTTAGAGGTTTAGGACTTCCAGTTTCACACCTTTATTTTTTGGAGAGGAAGAGGGGTTGAGGTTGAGTCAATTGCCAATGACCATCTGGTTAATCAGTCATGCCTATAAAATGTAGCCTGCAGGAAAGCCCCAAAGGACTGGGTTCAGAGGTTTTCTGGGTTATTGAACACGAGGAGATTCTGAGAGAGCTGAGCACTTGAAGAGAGCACTGACAGTCAGTGCTCTTCCTCCATGCCACACCCTATGCATCTCTCCCATCGGGCTGTTCCCGACTTGTACCCTTTCAAGTAAACCTGTGCTCTGGTGTGTCAACTGGATTTCTAAGTTCTGTCAACTGTTCCAGCAAATTCACAAAACCCAAGAAAGGGGAACATGGAACCAGAGCAACTCCACAGATGGTGGAAGAGTCCTGGAACATCTCTCTGACTCTCTGTCTGCCTAAAAAAGAAAAAAAAGCAAGTTGGACCTGAAATAGTGGAATCATACATGTCTGCGGTTCTAGACACACACACACACACACACACACACACACACACACACACACACACACACACTGTCCTTCTAAAGGAAAATTTTGTGGGATATTTTCAGAAAAAAGTTTTTGCTTACACATTTGTTGGAACCAAGCAACAATACTGACGGATTTTTATTATTTTTCTTAACAGGCGCTTTTTTTAAACACAGAGAAAAATATCCATCAGAGTTTCCAGTCACTTCTTACTCAAGTGAATAAACCTGGTGCCCAGTACTTGCTTAGAACAGCCAACCGGCTGTTTGGAGAAAAAACTTGCCAATTCCTTTCTGTAAGTTGAAATAATGGAACGGTAAAACTTATACAAAATGTAGTTAAGAGACTCTAGATAATTAAAATTTATGGTGGACATTATAAGAAATTATAATTCTGGCTGGAGAGATAGCTCAGCACTGTGGGAGCACAGGATTTGTATGCTGGAGGCTCAGAGTTACCAGGTTCAACTCCCAGCACCATCATAAGTCAGAACTGTGCAGCGCTTGCCTCTTAAGAAATAAATATACCTTTAAAAAATCAGTTAGAATTTTGCAACTTTACTTTGCATCATTTAATACTTTACTAGTTCTAAAATGTACTTATTTGGTGTTACTCTTAATTTGGTGCTTTTTATTTTATTTTTATTGTTTATATTTTATTTTACCAGAGCACTGCTCAGCTCTGGCTTATGGTGGTGCAGGGGATTGGACCTGGGACTTCGGTGCATCAGGCATGAGGGTCTCTTTGCATAACCATTATGCTATCTTCCCCCGCCCTGATGTTTATTTTTAAATTATAATATTTTTATGTCTGGTCACAAGTATGATCATGTTTAAGGGAAGTGTGCTTTTTATGTTTAAAATTAAATTAAGTAAAATGTGTGTGTGTGTGTGAGAGAGAGAGAGAGAGAGAGAGAGAGATCACTATTCCATCATTTATGATGTTCTACTCTTTTTCCATCTGTCTTGGTTTATATGGTAGTTATTATAGAACCTGTGGCTTAACATATGCAATACATGCACCCTACCACTGAACTGAACTGCCTCTCCAGGTCTGGTATTTATGTATGTATGTATATATATATATATATATATATATATTTTTTTTTTTTTTTTTAAAAACAACAGTATCCAGTATTATAAATTTTTGGAAACTTGATGCCTTTTTATTTAGGGATATTTTCTCACTAAACATATTTCTTTCCAAAGACCTTTAAGGATTCCTGTCTTCAGTTCTACCATACTGAACTGGAACAACTTTCTTTTGCCAAAGCTGAAGAGTCCAGGGACCATATCAATGATTGGGTGTCCAAACAGACTGAAGGTCAGAATAACATGTATTACTCCTCCCTTCTGCTTCTTCTTCTTCTTCTCTTTTGGCCTCTTCTTTCCCATCTCTTCACCTTCCTCACTTCCCTTCTCTCTCTTTCCCCTCTTCTTCCTGCTTTTCTGACTTCAGATGGTCAGACTGAAAACGTCAGATAATCTGACCTTTGTGGCATGTCTGAACCATAGCAGACTGGAGTCAGAGGTTCTAATCAGTGAGATGGTTGCATTTTCAAGAATGGAGACTTTATTTTGTCAATTCTACCAGGACTAGGCTCAGAAGGAGTGAATATGCTGAATTTCCAGCTTAATAGCTTACCCTGGAACATGCTTTCACTTGGCCTGTAATATTCCCATCCAGCATCTCTGTAGGAAGTAAACTTATGATGAATCTCCCCCAAGTCACACATTTGCAATACTCTCTCTGAACCCCATGTAGACCTTCACAGTGGACTTTAAACGTTAATCTTACTTATTCTGCTGATTGTTTCATGTCTTTTATTTACACATCCTTAATTAACCCTGGTGAACCTGAATTGAGAGATTAACAGCAAATCTCAAGACTGGTCAGATGCTTGAGCCACTCAGACACCTCTGGTATACTTAGTACCATTGGAATAGTCCTAGTTATTTATTGAGTTGCTAGAAAAGTCATGACACATTTTTGCATATAAAAACATAGAAAATTGGGAGTCGGGCAGTGGCGCAGTGGGTTAAGCGCATGTGGTGCAAAGCGCAGGGACTGGCTTAGGGATCCCGGTTTGAGCCCCTGGCTCCCCACCTGCAGGGGAGTGGCTTCACAGGCGGTGAAGCAGGTCTGCAGGTGTCTATCTTTCTCTCCCCCTCTGTCTTCCCCTCCTCTCTCCATTTCTTTCTGTCCTATCTAACAACGACAACATCAGTGACAACAACAATAGTAGCTGCAACAATAAAACAAGGGCAACAAAAGGAAATAAATAAATATTTAAAAAACATAGAAAATTGCCATGATTTTTCTAACAACCCAATATTATAGTATTGATTAAAATAATGATTAATATTATAACAAACAATAAGACAATAAAGAACAATATTTTTCTTTAATATTTATTTATCTATTTGTTGAGATGACAGAGAGAAATTGAGGAGGGAGAGGGAGATAGGAAGAGAGAAAGAGATACACCTACAGCATTGCCTCACTGCTCATGAAGCACCCCCCTGCATGGGGGGACTGGGGGCTTGAACCCAGTTCCTTGTGCATAGTCACATGTACACTCAACTGGGTACATCATCTCCATCCAAGAACAAGAGATTTTCTTTAAAGATTTTACAGTTATTTCCCTGATTTCTTATTATGATATTCATCACATATACCATCTGGAAACAGTCAATTCGTCGGGGTGCTCTTAATTTGTTAACTGGGTCTAACTTAATATCCAAGGAACATCACTTGCTGACCTCACCTTTCCCAGAATTGTCTGGTGTTTTGTTCAAAGGATTAAATGATAAATGCCTTCTAGAAACTTCTAGATGCCCCTTATTGTTCCATGTTGTCTATGGCCAACTATTTCTACCTTTGAAATATTCATTCTGGCTGCCCCAAACTTGTGCATGTGTGATTGCTCTGTTTGCACTTTATGTCACCTTGGAACAACTCAACCACTCATGATAATCAAAGACCCTCCAGCCCATTTCTCATTTCCCTTTGACTTCTCTAATCTAGTGTAGACTGTTTCCTTGAGTAATTTAGCAATCTTTCATTGTTATTGACTTTGTGAATACTCTCCAAGTGTTAGTGATTGTGATTTTAATGTGTAACAATCCATTCATGACACAGCAAAGTTCAAAAAACGAATGTCTCATTTTTTATTTATAATCTAATTTATATATTTATAATTATATTTATAACATAATTTATAATTTGGATATGCTAGCAAATCTTATCACAATGTCTTCTCTACACTTTTATAAAAATTGACTAAATGCTGTCTCTCTTTTCTTTGGAAGGTAAAATTCAAGAGCTGCTGACCAAAAATTCAATTAATGCCCAGACCAGGCTGGTTCTCATCAATGCTATCTACTTCAAAGGGAAGTGGAATGAACAGTTTGATGAAAGATACACAGAAGAAATGCCTTTTAAAATAAACCAGGTGAGAAAAAAGCTTTCAGAAGTCCTGTTGAGGTTACTCCTTTCCCTCTCCCTCTCCCTCTCCCTCTCCCTCTCCCTCTCCCTCTCCCTCTCCCTCTCCCTCTCCCTCTCCCTCCCTCTCTCTCTCTCTCTCTCTCTCTCTCTATCTCATACACACACACACACACACACACACACACACACACACACACACACACACTTTTAATGTGTTGCAAGCCTCTTGAATATATGTAACACCATCACTGAGCACTTTTCTAGGGTCAACTTGTTCACTCTTTATTTGAGAGGGAGAAAGAAAAGAAACTTTAGAACTATTTCATCATCCATGCAACTCCCCCAGTATCATTATTGATGCTCCCCTGTAGTGCTGGGGTTCAAGCCCACGCATGGTAAAATACATGCTCTATTGAGTGGACTTTCTTCCTGCCCAAGTCTTTGAGCTGAACGGGAAGACTGAACTTTATAAATGTATAAGTGGTTGTTGGTTAAAGATGATTTGAAAGTCGGCACATTTCCAGGTGAAATTTTAACTCGGCAGAAAAAAAAACAGACGGGGAGAGTAATAAATATATTTGCTGTCTATACTTTTTTGGGGGGTTTACTGTTGCTTTTTTTGCCTCTAATAATTTCCTATACATTCATTTCTACCTAGTATTGGAAACATAAGATTTTTTTCCTTTAAGCTTAAATTGCTAAAAGAGAAATTAATAGAAAAGATATTAATGTGGTATAGTAGGTGTGTGTGTGTGTGTGTGTGTGTGTATACCAAGGGATAGAATGTAAAAACATATTTCTTTAATTTTGTGTTTTTATTTATTTATTTTAATATTTATTTTGATGATTGTTTGTAATTTGATAGGACAGAGAGAATTTGAGGGGGAAGGGGATATAGAGAGGGAGAGAGAAAGAGATACCTGCGGACCTTGCTTCAGCACTTGTGAAGTGTTCCCTTCCTCCCTCCACAGGTGGAGAGAGGGGGCTTGAACCCTGGTACTTGTACATGCTAACATGTGTACTCAACCAGGTACATCACCACCCAGTCCTCCCCTTTTTATTCTATATTTGCGTCGTCACGGGAGCTCACTGCTCTGAGTCAACTTTTCTTTTTCACATAGAAAGAGAAACTAGAAACAGAGTGACAGGGAGAGAAGAAAAGAAACCACAGCACTGAGGTTTCCTCTGACATGGTGGCAGCTTTACTAGAACGTGAGTCATGCACATGATAAAACAGGCACACTATCCAAGCGAGACAGCTTGCTGACCCAGAGTCTTTCCTTTCTTTCTTTCTTTCTTTCTTTCTTTCTTTCTTTCTTTCTTTCTTTCTTTCTTTCTTTCTTTTGTTTCTTTCTTTCTTTCTCTCTCTCTCTTTTTTTTTTTTGCCTTCAGGGTTATTGCTGGGGCTCAGTGCTCTAGCAGGCTATCCACTGCTCTAGCAGGCTATTTTTTCTCTTTTGTTGCCCTTGTTGTTGTTATCATTATTGTTGTCATTGCTGTCATTGTTGTTGGACAGGACAGAGAGAAATTGAGAGAGGAGGGGAAGACAGAGGGGAGGAGAGAAAGACACCTTCAGACCTGCTTCATCACTTGTGAAGCAACCCCCCCCCCCACCTCCCTCAGGTGGGGATCTGGAGGCTTGAACTGGGATCCTTATTCCAGTCCTTGTGCTTAACCTGTTGCGCTACCACCTGGTCCCCCAGATTTTGTATTTTAAAAAATGATTTATTTACTTATTTTTATAAGATAGAAATAGACCAGAACATACAATACCTGAGGTACTGTGGATGGAATCTGTGGCATCAGATACCTCAGTCTTGTACTCTAATGCTGAGATATCTCCCTGGTCCATTGGGTTTGCTTGTCTGTTTATGGCACTGTGGCCTTGCACATGTATGATTCACTGTTCTCAGGCCATCTTTAAACAAAAAAAAATTTTAATTATCTTTATTTGTTGGATAGGGACAGTCAGAAATCGAGAGGGGAGAGGGAGACGGAGAGGGGAAGAAGAGAGGAGAGGCACAGAGAGACATTGCAGCACTGCTTCACCACTCACAAAGCTTCCCTCCTACAGGTGGAGACCGAGGTCTTGAATCTGGGTCCCTGCTCATTGTAATGTGAGCTCAACCAGGTTCACCACCACTTGCCCCTCCCCCATGCCATCTTTTATTCCTGTTACTTTAAATAGAGAGGGAAAGAGATAGACAAGGGGAGAGACATCACAGCAATACTGCTCCATTATCTGAAGAACTTTCCCTGGTTCCCTAGTACTCCCATTTTGGTGTTGGAGCTTGAAACGAGCCTTGCATCAGGTAATAGCCACATTACCTGACATCTCAAAGCCCCTCCTCCTTCCCAACCCCTTAGGGAATATTTTAAACAAGTGCAATTTGATTTCCTCCTTTGGCAAGCACCGAGTGCCAAAATTATTTTGCTGAAAAAGAGACATTCTTACTCAGGCTACTGTTGTATTTGCTAACAATGGATGTCTGGTAGTGATGCTGGGAAGAAACTGAAGGACATGAGGTTGGAGCTGTAGCACATCAGGTTAAGTGCACATGGTGTGAAGCTCAAGGACTGGCATTAGGATCCAGGTTCGAGCCCCTGGGTTCCCACCTGCAGAGGGGTTGCTTCACAGGTGATGAAGCAGGTCTGCAGATGCCTTTCTCTCCCCCTCTCTGTCTTCCCCTCCTCTCTCAATTCCTCTCTGCCCTGTCCAACAACAACAGCAGAAATGACAACTAACAACAATAACAAAGCCAATAAAATGGGAGGAAATGGCCTCCAGGAACAGTGGATTTGTGGTGCAAGCACCCAGCCTTACTACAACTCTTGGGAGGTTTTATTGCTTCATTTAACAATCTGCTTTTAATCCTGTCTTCAACTGTATATTTCTATCAGAAGGAGCAAAGACCAGTGCAGATGATGTTTCAGGAGGCGACATTTCAACTGAACTACGTAAAGGAGGTGCATGCCCAGGTCCTGGAGCTGCCCTACGTGGATGGAGAACTGAGCATGATCATCCTGCTTCCTGATGACAATGTGGATCTGAACTCGGTGAGAAGAAGCCAGTGCTCCCGCACCTCCTTCCCTCCTTGGTGGGAGGGCGTGTTCACCTCCTCTGTGTACCTACCTCTTCAGTTGTTGATGCAGAAAACTAGGTGGCAGAACACACAGTATATGGTGGTGTGTGTGCTTTGAACGAATCAACTTGTCATTGAAGCTGTGCTTCTTCCGCTAGTTTCTACATTATCAAAGCACTTCCCTCATCTTAGCCACTGTGCCTTCATATCCAAAGTGGAGTTAGTGACAACATCAGCTTGATAATGTTATTATGAGGATAAAAAGTGGGGAATAACCCAGGTAAAAACCTGTTCATATTGTCTCCTGCGTACAAAGTCCTGTGTAAGGGGAGACGGGTGGTAGCGCAGTGGGTTAAGCGCACATGGCACAAAGCGCAAGGACCAGCGTTAAGGGGGCTATATCTTTGTGTCTCTTAGCTGTTTGAAATATGTTAGGCAAAGAAGCTCTGTGTGTAGTGGGAGAATTAGAAGATCTTACAGATTTCTGACAGCAAGTGTTTCTAGCCCTGTGGAACAGTCGACACTCATTGAAGAGAAGAGAAAGGGAACATATATCCACATTATGTTAAAGCCCAATTTTGGTCTTGCAGGTAGAAAAACATCTCACTTTTGAAAAATTCATAGCCTGGACCAAGCCAAGCTGCATGCGAAATATTGAAATAGAAGTTCTTCTTCCAAGATTTAAACTGGAAGAAGATTACGACATGGAATCCGTGCTCCAACATTTGGGAATAGTTGATGCCTTTCATCAGGACCAGGCTAACTTTTCGGCCATGACATCTGAAAGACAACTGTGTCTGTCCAAGTTTGTGCACAAGAGTTTTGTGGAGGTGAATGAGGAAGGTACAGAGGCTGTGGCTGCTTCAGCTGTGGTGGTTGTAGAATGCAGCTTGAAGATTGGGCCAAGGTTCTGTGCCGACCATCCTTTCCTTTTCTTCATTAGGCACAATAAGGCCAACAGCATTCTGTTCTGTGGTAGGTTTTGCTCTCCATAAAGGGAGGAAGGGTGTGTGAGCATTTCTCTCACCCTGTGACTCCGTGAGGATAGGCTGAGTGCAAAGGCAAAGACAGATGCCTCATCCGTGTGAATAATTGACTAGTGCAATTCCACATTCAGTGCTCCCCCTACTGACTACTCTTCCGTGCTACTTAATTAAGATCCCAGGACCCCCCCCAGGGAAAGTCCCATGGTACCAGAGAAAGCTCCTCTCCTGTGGTATCTCGCCCTCTGTTTGTCTTTCTCTCTTGGTCTGTCTAAGTAAAACACTGTTCCTGAGCAGTGAAGTCACACCTGCAGTAAGGCTAGAATAATACAGTATTGACTTAGGGCTTGATGCCTGTACTGAAGAATTCTTTGTCAGAACCAACAAGATAGTTCACCGAATGATAGTTCACTACTATGTGTATATGATATATTTATGCATATGGAATGACAGGAAAAGACTTGAAAAGTGTACATATCTGTTATATCTGTAAGACAGGCGTGAATATGAGGAAGAAGGAGCAAACATCAACCTTTACACTTTCGGTAGTTTCATAGTATTTATTATATCATTCTTAACTGGGACATCTAACCCTGAAGTCTGTACAAAATATAAAGAAAAAAACATAGTATACAAACATATGTAATACTGTGTGATAAAATATTAAACTTAAAATAAAATATGAAATGAAATTTTTTTCTTTTTTTTAGTGACTTAGTAATGGTTTATAAAATTATAAGATTACAGAAATATAGTTGCACACTGCATGCACCATCAGACTTCTGTGACCATCTCCCATGATAACCACTATAGTTCTCATAGTTTTAGAAATAGTTTTTTTTTTCAAGTTTATGTGTTTTGGTGTCCTGTTTTCCACATATGAGCAAAACCATCCGGTAGTTGTTTTTACTTCCTTATTTGCTTTGCTAAGCATAATCACCTCCAGTCCTATCCATTTTGTTCTAAAAGACATGAGATCACTTTTAAATTGCAGAGTAGTATTGTACTGAATATATGCACCATAACTTCTTTATCTAGTCATCTGTTGGTGGGCATTTAGGTTACTTCCACTCTGGCAATTGTGACTGAAAAAAACTTAACGGGTGTATATGTCCCTTTGAATTAGTGTTTTCTTACCTTTTGGATATACTCCTAGGAGTAGTATTGCAGGTCATAAAGAGAAGAATAAAAATAAATAAAGTCACCTGGAAGTTGTAACAGATGTAGTGTGTATGTATCTTTTTAAAAGGAAATGAAGGTGGAGCCTTAAAAGTGACTAAAAATGGGCATAAGTTTTCATCTGATGGCCAGCCATCTTTGCCCAAATGTCCCATGTGTTTCTCTGGTGCATGCCTTTTCATTTTCCTGACTAAAAGTTTAAATTTTAAGAGAGAAATAAAACCCTATGAGGGATACCTAGAGATAGGAGAGAAAAGGCCTTTAACAATGGAATAAGAATCACGGCTTTGAGTCTTATAAAAACAAGGAAAGAAGGAAGGAAGGGAAAAATCATGGAGTGCTACTCAAAGTTAAAAAAAAAGATTATGCAAATCAAGACAACAATGAGATACCACTTCACTCCTGTGAGAATGTCACACATCAGAAAAGGTAACAGCAGCAAATGCTGGAGAGGGTGTGGGGTCAAAGGAACCCTCCTGCACTGCTGGTGGGAATGTCAATTGGTCCAACCTCTGTGGAGAACAGTCTGGAGAACTCTCAGAAGGCTAGAAATGGACCTACCCTATGACCCTGCAATTCCCCTCCTGGGGATATATCCTAAGGAACCCAACACACCCATCCAAAAAGATCTGTGTACACATATGTTCTTGGCAGCACAATTTGTAATAGCCAAAACCTGGAAGCAACCCAGGTGTCCAACAACAGATGAGTGGCTGAGCAAGTTGTGGTCTATATACACAATGGAATACTACTCAGCTGTAAAAAATGGTGACTTCACCGTTTTCAGCCGATCTTGGATGGACCTTGAAAAAATCATGTTGAGTGAAATAAGTCAGAAACAGAAGGATGAATACGGGATGATCTCACTCTCAGGCCGAAGTTGAAAAACAAGATTAGAAAAGAAAACACAAGTCGAACCTGAAATGGAATTGGAGTATTACACCAAAGTAAAAGACTCTGGGGTGAGTGGGTGGGGAGAATACAGGTCCATGAAAAATGATGAATGAAATAGTGGGGGTTGTATTGTTAAATGTGAATCTGGGGAATGTTATGCATGTAAAAAAAAAAAAAGAAGTAGAAACGCAAAACAGAAATTGACTGAGTTTGGAGTATGGCACCCAAGTAAGAAAGCAGAAGTACACTAGAGTTTGCAGTGAGTACCTCCCTAATACTTCCTCTCCACTTTTCCAAGCTTTGGGTCCATGATTGCTCAACAATTTGTTTGGCTTTGTATGTTAACTCTCTTTTCAGTCACCAGGTCCCAGGTGTCATCAGGATGCCGGCCAGACTTCCCTGGATTGAAGACCCCACCAATATGTCCTGGAGCTCAGCTTCCCCAGAGCCCCACCCTACTAGGGAGAGAGAGAGGCAGACTGGGAGTATGGACCGACCAGTCAATGCCCATGTTCAGCAGGGAAGCAATTACAGAAGCCAGACCTTCTACCTTCTGCAACCCACAAAGACCCTGGGTCCATGCTCCCAGAGGGATAGAGAATGGGAAAGCTATCGGGGGAGGGGGTGGGATATGGAGATTGGGTGGTGGGAATTGTGTGGAGTTGTACCCCTCCTACTCTATGGTTTTGTTAATTAATCCTTTCTTAAATAAAAAAAAAAAGATTAAATGTGTTCTTTGGGACAAAATGGATGTAACTGGCAGTAATGATGCTTACTGAAGTGAGGAAGTGATAGAAAACTACAGGATGATTTCACTCATGTGGCATATAGAGAACTGAAGCACATGAACTTGAAAAAAAGAAAATATATATATATATAATCAATCCCTATCTGTGACCTTGGGAGAACTATGGTAGTTACTCTTAGAGTAGGGTTAGAGCACAGAAATTTGGTGGTGGGAATAGATGTGAAATTATTCCTTTATTATTTTATAATCTTATAAATCACTAATATATACATATATATATATATATATACACACAAATAAAATTAAAATGCTCTGGTATCCTTAGCTTTTATGAGTTAATGAGAATGACAAAAGCCACCTCTCCTTTTCATGAGTAAGGTTTACTTTCATCTCATCTTCAAGTCATTTTTCTTTCTCTTTAAATTGAAGCAACATTGATTGGTAACATTATACAGCTATACAAACAGCTGTTTGTACAACATTATGCTTACTGCCAGAAGTCTAGTTTCTGTCTATCACCAGGCAAAAGACGCCTTTTGCCGTGACTTACTTATTTCTCTTTTCTTTCCGGTAATCACTATTTGTTCTTGTTGACTAAAGACTTGTGTTTGTTTTGTACATTCATTTGTTTTGTTTCTTTATCTTTCATATATGAGAGAAATCATATGGTGTGTGTCTTTCTCTTCTCTTATTTTGTTTGGCATAATACCCTCTGCCCATTCATGCTTTGGAAAATGGCAGTTTTAATCTTTATTTTTTAAATAGCTCAGTAGCAATCCATTGTGGTGTTTATTTCCTTTATCTAATCACCCAGTGATGGAAACTTAGGTTTTGTTTTTTTTTTTCCTGTTTTTTTTATGAGCCATTTTGCTTCCTGTTCTGTGAATTGAGTTAACATAACTTGTCTATCTTTTCCTTCCTCTGCAGCTTGTTTAATTTGGCTCTCTGGCTCTGTCTTCTGTCCAGTTTTTAGTTATTACTGTTCCTGTAAAGCTGGCCCATGCCCTCTTTCAGTCTCTCTATCAAACTGACATGGTCCGTGTTAATGGACCAACTCAGAACTGATGTGTTTGAGATCTAGATATATAACTTGAAGCTTTCCTCTGAGTTCTAGATTCCCATCTCTAGATGCCCATTTTATCTAAGGGCTCATGTTTTTCGACTGGGAGGGGTGGTAGTGGTGGTGGCCACTTAGTACTATAGTATTTCTAAGGAATAATCTCTTGTCAAAACCCTTATGCCTCTATCTCAATATATGCATAACTAAGATCATATTCCTTCTGCCATGTTAGCATGCAAATTTAGATAATATCCTTTTATGTTACTTGTTGTAAATTAACTGAAAGGGGTTTGGGGACTGGGGCTGCTTGCGGCGTGTAGAAGGATCCTCAGCTGGGTCTTGGAACTGGTCTAAACAATACAAGGTTTATTAGGGTGAAACAGGTAAAAGGCAAAATAAGCACTTATCATCAAGGGTTAAGTATATGCTAGGTCTATAAAGTCTGAATATAGTTATCAAAAGTTTAGTCCCATAAGATAAATTTTAAGCTCTGAAAGGTTGCTCACGGCTATAGAGAGGTCTAAAAGTTTACCTGCCAGCAGAGTCACACGTGTTCAGTTCCTAGGAGAAGTAGCCATGACGCACCTCCACCAAGATGCTTCTGACCACAGGAAGAAGCAGCAGCCAAAGAGAGCGAGAGTTCTGGCTGGCTATCCTTTTAAGTCTATTCAGCCTACCTCCAATGCTTTGCACACCAGCACAGTCTGGGTCCACCTACAGTCCACCATGTGCCTGCACAGATCACTGCACACTCTGTCAGCCTTCTGTCGCCAAGGCTAATGTCAACGCTGTGTCGGGGCTTCCGTCCATGGTCACCAGCATATTGCATCACCACAATTCCCCACTTTTAATTATAATCATGGACAAGAAGTACAGTCTGTATGAGCATAGGAGAAATAAGCAAATCTTCAGTGATTCTAGGGTTACCCCTGCAAGCTCTGCCTTTACCCCCCAAGAGTGCGGGCACAATAACTGGGTATCAGATAAGAAGGCCCTGTTAGCCTGAAAACCTGTGCTCTGATATCTGTTTAACCTCAGAGATGGTCCACCACTCAGGGAAGCTCAGAATAGAGACTTAAAGAGGCATCCCCAAGTTCAAGTTCAAGTAGCTCCTGGGTGGCAATTGTGGCATTGGATGGAAGCTGCAATACAGTGCTGACCCCACTGGATGAGTAATTGCGGAAGGCCATAGGTACCCATAAAGGGCTATTTCTCAGATATGAACAGAATACAGGAGCTTTATATATTTTAAACTTTGTACTGCATAATTCTAATTAGATAGCTGCTAAGCATTACTTTTCTCCACAGAGCTATTTCTTCTCCAGCAGATACCTCGTGATTTGTCTAGTCTTTGTGATTGAAATAAAATTACTAACTTAAGGCATAGGGTGTATTTATTCTAGTTTATCATTCACAGGTCCTGCTTGGACCCATGCTGAGCAGTTAGGCCCCTCTCATGTGTGAACTCACAAAAACACAAGCTGAAGCATGGACTGCAGCGGGTTAAGCGCAGGTGGCGCAAAGCACAAGGACCGGCGTAAGGATCCCGGTTCGAACCCTGGCTCCCCACCTGCAGGGGAGTTGCTTCACAGGCGGTGAAGCAGGTCTGCAGGTGTCTGTCTTTCTCTCCTCCTCTCTGTCTTCCCCTCCTCTCTCCATTTCTCTCTGTCCTATCCAACAACGACAACAACAATAATAACTACAACAATAAAACAACAAGGGCAACAAAAGGGAATAAATAAATAAAATACATATTTAAAAATTATCTTTATTTATTTATTGGATAGAGACAGCTAGAAATTGAGAGAAAAGGTGATGAAGAAGGGAGAAAGAGAGACACCTGTAGCACTGCTTCACCACAAGTAAAGCTTTCCCCATGCAGGTGGGGACTGGGGGCTGGAACATGTTCTCCCAACCAGGTGCACCACCACCTGGCTGCTCCTTTGCCATTTTTCTAGGGCAATCATCAACCCCCAGTCTGACTGGAATTTCCTGATTATTTCATACTCTGTCTACACTCTGGAGCATTATACTTCCTACCTAGAAATTTCTTCCTTCTTAACTCCTCCCACTGAGCTCCTCCAGCTACATACCCCACATCCCTGACTAATCTTCACGCATCCTTTCAAGTTAAATATTCTACCTGTGTGTTTAATTCTTTGAAGCAGAAATATCTGGAACACCGGGTTAATATGAACTGTCCATCTGTCTTCACAAAATGGAAAATTCCTGAAGAGGAGGTGTTTTCCCACTCTTCTGTCTCTGGCACCAAACACCAGGCCTTGATGTATCTTTTCTGCGAATGTGTGCTCAGTGAATGTGGTTCCTTGCTGAAATTCCAAGACTGCAATTACAGAACATCAGATTTGCTAGGGTCCTTCTGAATGTGGGATCTCTGACTTGGGAAACTGGTCCTATTTATAAAAAGATAATAATGCAAGCCAAATACCACTGTGGACTTTTACTACCTAGGATACTACCTAGGAAGGAGAAAGAAGTCCAACTTTCTATTTCATGACTGAAAAAGGAAAAGATATGCCACATACTTTTCTGAATAGTGTATCAGGATGTTAGAGTTTCTTTCTGTTTCAATTTTGTCCCTGACACTAATATACAGATGTTGAAAAATAAAACAAAGACAAACAGAGCTAAATGATTATGATAAAGATGAGTCATTTGTCAGCCATGCAAAGGAATGATAAGCAATTCACTCAGTACCTTGCTGAGAGGGAAAAGTCAGGATGTTCTACTGTTTGGACAGGGGAGTTCTTAAAATTCCAAGCTCAGTGGTATTTCTAGTTAGGCCTTCTAAGTGTCCTAGGGTCACTGGCTTCATAAGGCATCATTGACCAGACCACAGTGATGAGCTATGATGAAGAGCAAGAGGAAGTTCTGGAAGATAGGATAATCTCTCCCTCTGTACAGGAGTTATGTTTTAAGTTATGTTTTATAGGAGTTATGTCTAAATCAATGTGTCTCAATTGTTTGGGGAAATGCCTGGGAAGTGATAGGTCCCAATGAAGTTAAGGTATTGAATCCTGCATTCTCCTTCTCCTGAAACTCTCCACACTACCATGCCAGTCAGACATGTGCTAGATGTCCTTATGTCCTCTCAGACCCACTCTGGACTTCTCCATCCCTAGAACAGCAGGATTCTCTTCTTTCTGTCATTTCTTCAATTCTGAAAAATCTTTCTTCATAAAACAGATGCAGCTAGAACTTTAATAAATCCATCTTTTGATATTTTGCAGGCATTTCTCTGATTTTTAATTTTATTACTGTTTATTATTATTATTGTAGTTGTGATAGTCACCAAGGTTATCAGTGGGGCTCAATACCTACATAGCAATTACATCACTCCTGGCAGCCTTTTTAAAAATTTATTTATTGGGGGATTAATACTTTACAGTTGACAATAAAATACAATAGTTTGTAGATACATAACATTTCCACATAACAAGACAACTCCTACTAGGTCCTCCTCTGCCATCCTGTTCCTGGACCTGAACCTTTTATATATGTGAAAGGAAATACAGAGGAGGAGGAAATAGAGAGGGAGAGCATGGAAGATGCAATAAAGATGGAGTGTGTCTTGCTATAAGGTGACCACTACCCTAGCATGAACCTTGTCTATGTATTGGGACACTTGTGATTGTTTGTTGTACTAGAAAGAGTTAAATGGTGCAGTTACACTGGCCTTGGAAGCAGGACTTGTCCTCCCACACTCCATGGCAAACAGATTAATGAGTTCCCTCCCCAGATAGGCTGCTTTGAGTTCATCTGGCCATCTGGCCATGAAGTTGTACACAAACAAAAAAGGGGCTAGAATTAGAGGAGATAAGTTACTCATTACTACTGTGCTGTCAAGCACTTAGTAACCTTGAAATAAACCAAATGTAAAACCAAGCAAAAAAAAAAAAATAGACCCTTCTGGGAAAAAGAACCTTCTGAAAATAACAATCAAAAAAAGATTATTGACATGTGTCTATAAATTGACTCTGTTCAGAATGGTCTGTGAGAAGTTCACCTATGCCCTGGGCTCTTGATCATGACTCCACACAGATGCTTTGAAACTGAGCTCCCCCAGAAAAACTTAACATGATGGTTGTTGTAAGTAACCCGAATTGATTTTTGACTGCTTATAAATTCACTGTTTTGGGGCTTGGGAGGTAGCATAGTGAGTTAAGCGCATGTGGTGCAAAGTGCAAGGACCCACAGAAGGATCCGGGTTCGAGCCCCCCGGCTCCCCATCTGCAGGGGAGTTGCTTCTTAGGCGTTGAAGCAGGTCTGCAGGTGTCTGTTTTTCTATCCCCTCTCTGTCCTATCCAACAACAACTACGTCAATAACAATGATAATAATAACCACAACAATGGTAAAACATTCAGGGTAACAGAAAAAGGAAAAAAATGGCCTCCAGGTACAGTGGATTCATGATGCAGGCACCGAGCCTCTGCAATAACCTTGGAGGCAAATAAATAATACCACTGTTTTGAGGCCAGGTCATGGTGCACTCAGTTGAGCACACACTATGATGTGGAAAAGAGAATGTTAAGGCAAAGAAAGAGTTAACTAAGCAAATTGTAAGGAGAGAAACCCCAGATAACAGAGACCTTGGAAAAGGAACTTACACCCCCAGTGGTGTATCTAATGCTAACCAATGTCCTGAGGTTAAATGTTCCTAGACACAGCTATGCAGAAAAAGATAAAAATATCCACAACACAGGGATCACTTTCCTGCATGGTTCTCTCAATTCATACCAACTGATAGTACATCTGCTGGTCACAACCTGATCAATGCAACCAGTCCCACACCCTTGATACTATAGTCATTTAGTTAAAAAGAAAAGGGGGAATTGTCGTATGCGTTACATTGGTTTGTTCTAGCCCTCCCCAAACCAAGAGAATTGGATCAGTCCAATTAATTTCGCGGGCCTGCTTGGCCCCGCCCCAAGGAACCCTGAGGGAGGGTTCCTGAGTTCATGAGTTGGAGAGTGTCTGAGTTCGAGAGGAAGGGAGAGGGTTCCTGAGTTCGAGAGTGCCAGAGTTAGCCAGAGTTCGAGAGTGACAGAGTTCCTGAGTTCGAGTAAGAGAGAGTTCCACAGTGGAAGAGTTTCAGAGGGTTCCCCAGTATGAGAGTTCCAGAGTTCCAGAGTTGGAGGGTTCCTGAGTTCCAGAGTAAAAGAGAGAGTGCTTGCGCCGCCGCAAAGAGACAGCAGAGTTCTGTTTGGTGATTAGTTTGTCTTAGTTTGTGAATCGTTGTTCCTGAATAAAGAAATACAGCTGCCCTGCCCAGCCGTTGTCTCCGCGTCTCTGTTCACCACCGTGAAGCTAGCCGGCCCGGCAAGAGCTCCCGAAAATTTTAACAACAACCTCGGCATGTTTCACTTCAGGCTGCGTCAAGAAACAGATCGGAAATGTCAACCCTCCAGCTTCATTACTCTGGTGAGACCTTTCCTAGCTCATATGACTCCTTAATTACATTTCTGGTGCTGAACTTCCTAACAAAACCTAGATGTAGACCAGGCCCTAGGAGAGTGTGGCAGAAATGATCCCCAAAGCATAAGACTAGAGCTGGTTCTTGGTGAGAGTGGAGTTTATTACACTGGTGTATAGGAGATTCCAGATCACTCTGGGAAGTTCTCCCTTGGAAGAACACCCACAGTTTTATTGCCCAAAGAGGCAGAGGGAGCAGATTTATTTCACTATTACAAAGTAGGCAGAAACAGACAAAGGTGTCTTTTACGTAATTGCTATATGTGTTTCTCATCTGTGGCCTTGGTATGGGCAGAGAAGGGGAGGCCTAGTGCCTGGTATGTATCAATCCTGAGACGGTTGGATTCCTCCCTAGTCATATTTACCTGTAAGCACCATTGTCTTGGTCCTATTAATTTAGGAATGTGGAGGGGAGGAGGGGTAGCAACTACAGGCACTGTTTCAATTGCCAGGAGAACAAGCACAAAGGAAATGCAGTTTTAGGCTGTATGTCTCCATATCAGAGAGGAAAGGCACTTCTCCACCAGGCACATAGATAAAATATCCACATAGGGGAAATCAGGAAGAGTGCGCACTTTGTGTTCATCTGTTTTCCGTATCAATAGGGCACATGTGCACATGTACCCATAAGCTAGAGGAAAATACACACCTTAAAGCAAAAGTGCACAATAGTTGGCAGTGACCCGATAAGTGCAGCAAGCAATTAGAAAGACCTAAAAATGTTATCATAAAGTAACTAATCAGTTTCTTTTTAAAAAACATTTTAAAACACTTTTTAAAGATTTATTTATTTATTCCCTTTTGTTGTCCTTATTTTATTGCTGTAGTTATTATTGTTGTTATTGATGTCCTCATTGTTGCGTAGGACAGAGAGAAATGGAGAGAGGAGGGGAAGACAGAGAGGGGAAGAGAAAGATAGACACCTGCAGACCTGCTTCACCACCTGTGAAGTGACTCCCCTGCAGGTGAGGAGTGGAGAAACAGTATCCTTGAGAGCTTGTTTGGAGGTTCTAGCAGGGGAGCACAGCTACTCCTATACCCTCTACAGAAGACCGGTCAGTCTCTATTGGGGAAGGCCATCCTCTTTGACTGAACGCGCAGCTTCAGGAGGGACGCACATGGAGTGGTGAGGGAGGAGAGGGACACCAGCTTAGCGGGCCAGATCAGCTGAATCAACCCTGGCGATCAATGGGGTGACAGATGTCGCAACCAGATCGCCCTCACAGGAGAAATGGTATCCTAACTGCAGTTCTTGTGCTTTGCACCATGTGCGCTTAACCCACTGTGCTACCACCCAACTCCCCATCAAATAGTTTCTACTTAGACCTAGGTACCCTCCTCACCTAATACCTATTTCACTTCCCTCAGTCACTCCAAGGCCAAACTTGTCAGACCAAGTAAGGACTACAGAAGTTGGATAAGGGAAAGAGACTGGCATACTTTAATAATGATGACTCTTTGGTCACTATCAGGCCACCCCATCACCCAGGGCCCTAATCAGGGAGTCCTGAGATTTCCACACAGACATTATGGGCCTAGACCTCTAACAGGTCCTTCTCACCACTGTCACTGGTCATCATCATCAGGAAAAACATAATGGACTGCTTTGTAGGCCTCTATAGGACCTTGCCCTCAATGTGGATCAACAGTGGTAGGGAGAGCCTCATTCTCTGAAGGGAGGTTGGACAACACACTTTACCACTCGAGGAAAATGGGTCCTGAAATTAGTGCAGCCTGGAATGTTCCTAGCCTTGACCACAGGATGTGAGCTCAGACGTAGAGGGATGCAGAGGTTACACAGGCTCTTATGCTGAATATGGGCCTCAGATCAAATTGATGGGGTTTACAGTTAACAATATTTATATATTTTCTTCATATTTGGGAGCTACTCTCTGCTCTAATCCAGCTTTCATTTTCTTTCTTTCTTTCTTCCTTTCTTTCTTTCTTTCTTTCTTTTTTTCTTCCTCTCTTCCTTTATTTTCCCTTTTGTTGCCCTTGTTGTTTTTCATTGTTGTTGTAGTTATTATTGTTGTTGTTACTGATGTCATTGTTGTTGGATAGGACAGAGAGAAATTAAGAGAGGAGGGGAAGACAGAGAGGGGAGAGAAAGATAGACACCTGCAGACCTGCTTCACCGCCTGTGAAACAACTCCCCTGCAGGTGGGGAGCCAGGGCTTGAACCGGGAGCCTTACTCCGGTCTTTGTGCTTTGCTCCCGACTCCCCCGATGCACCTTTCTAGTCCTTTTTCCAACTGTAATACCATCTCCCCAGACAATAATTTGGGTCCACCTGCGTGCTAGCTGTCAGACTCAGGCAAAACCTAGTAAAGTCATGAGCCCCTTGGAATATACCTAAAATAGACCTACTAGCTTTTTCCAAAATGGAGATTCTATATCCCATCTGCTCTATTCTTACCGTTAAGTTCCTGATTATTTAACAAATTTCTCTGCTTTATATCTTAATGCTTTTTCAGCCAACAAGTTCCAGATGACACCATGATGCCAGCCTGACTTCCCTGGGCAGATGACCTCACCAATGTGTCCTGGAGCTCCACCTCCCCAGAGCCCTGCCCCATTAGGGAAAGAGAGAGGCATGTTGGGAGTATAGATTGAACTGCCAATGTCCATGTGCAGAGAATCAATTACAGAAGCCAGACCTCCTACCTTCTGCACCCCATAATGATCCTGGGTCTATGCTCCCAGAGGGATAAAGAATAGGAAAGCTTTCAAGGGATGGAATGGGATATGGAGTTCTGGTGGTGGGAATTTTGTGGAATGTACCCCTCTTATCCTATGGCCTTGTCAATATTTCTATTTTATAAAAAAATTAAAAAAGAATAAACAAAGAGATTTGAAACAAACAAAAAAGTAACCACAATGGTAGCTAAGGCAACCAGACCCTGAGCAATGGGTACAAGTCCCCACTGCCTTAACCTAGCAGCTTCTGCTTCTATGATGACTGCTCTCAGTGTCCTGGCTCTGATTTTTAAACCCGCAACAACTACAGAGCTCAAGGATATAGGTCCAGGCCTTTGGTGCCCATCTGCTGGGGGGAAACTTCACAATTAGTGAAGCAGAACCTCAGGTGTCTCTCTTTCCCCCTCTGTCTCACCCTTTCATCTTAGTTTCATTTGGCCTTTATACAATAAATAACTTCAAGGGAGTCGGGCTGTAGCTCAGAGGGTTAAGCTCAGGTGGCGCAAAGCACAAGGACCGGCATAAGGATCCCGGTTCGAACCCCGGCTCCCCACCTGCAGGGGAGTCGCTTTACAGGCGGTGAAGCAGGTCTGCAGGTGTCTATCTTTCTCTCCTCCTCTCTGTCTTCCCCTCCTCTCTCCATTTCTCTCTGTCCTATCCAACAACAATGACATCAACAATAATAACTACAACAATAAAACAACAAGGGCAACAAAAGGGAATAAATAAATAAAATAAATATTTAAAAAGGGCAACAAAAGGGAATAAATATTTTTTAAAAATTAAAAAAAAACTTTAAATTAATAAATAAAAATAAATTTGCTTTTTTATTATTCTCAATAGGATCTCACCCAGCAGAGAAAAACAGTGGATGTTGCAAATACCACGATTTGATATTTGACTTGTTATACTATCCCTGTAATATATATTTCAGTACTTGTTATGTTGCTATATATGTATTCAGAATCTAAACAAGAGACACCTGCAGCACTGCTGCACTACTTGCAAAGCTTCACCCCTGCAGGTGGAGATCGGAAGCTTGAACTCAGATCTTTGTGCACTCTACCAGGTGTGCCTCAGAGCTCTGCCCCATTAGGGAAAGAGAGAGACAGGTTGGGAGTAAAGATTAAATTGCCAATGCTCATATTCAGCGAAGAAGCAATTATAGAAGCCAGACCTTCTACCTTCTGCACCCCAAGCATTCTTCTATTTTATGAGCTATTTGATGCTGTTCTGTTCGTGTCTAATGTGTTATTAAAATTATAATTTGCTTTCTTTCTGAGACAGCAACTAATTCATACTGTCTGAATTCCACATTGTGAAGAATAGTTTCAAATATCCTGTCAAGACAAAAGAATTTCTGTTAAATAGCAATAGCAAATTATATTAATTTGACTTGACATGATAGATACAACAGTTTGAAAAGCTGGTCCTTGGTTCATAACATATTCTTTAGGTATTTTATGACACTGTGTACCCAACCATTTCCTAGACTAACTTTTTTATAAGACAAAATTAAAGTCATATAAAGTGGCAGCTGATTAATTTCTTGATAAGACTGGTCCTCATCAAAGCTATATACTTCAAAAAAAGGGAAGTTTATGAGACTTCAAGAATTTTGATGAGAAAACACACAAAAGCTCTGTCTGTGCAGAAACTTGCTTGAGTCATTGGGATAGAGTGGGTTAAATTGTGTCCCTTCAAATTTGTATGTTGAAAATCTAACCACTCATCAATTAATTCAGAATGTGATAGTCTTTGGAAACAGTTTTCCAGATGCAATTATAATAAAATGAGTCCATGTGGGTGGGCTTTAGTTCAAGTATAAGAAAAGAAATTTGGACACACAGATGCAAAGACCATGTGAAGAAAGGGAGATAGGGAGGTGGCTTAACAGTAGAGTGTGTACTTTGCAGGCAGTAGGTCCTGGCTTCAATCCCTTGTACTACATTGTTAGTGAGTAAGCATTACAGGCTCTATTTGTTCTTCACACATATGTATGTTTGTAATATTCTCCTATCCCCTCATGTGGGAGTCTGTCACATACCAAAAGATATCCAGTAACCATACAGAAACCTGTCCTTTTCCCTGTCTCCTACTATGAGGAAAAACAAACAGAAACAAACAAACACAGAACAAAAGTAGGAGAATGTCATTCCTGGAGTTTCTTTTTTTCTTTCTTTTTTTAATATTTATTTTATTTATTTATTCCCTTTTGTTGCCCTTGTTGTTTTATTGTTGTTATTGATGTTGTCGTTGTTGGATAAGAGAGCAAAATGGAGTGAGGGGGGAAGGCAGAGAGGGAAAGAGAAAGATAGACACCTGCAGACCTGCTTTACCGCTTGTGAAGGGAATCCCCTGCAGGTGGATTTAACACTTAACAATCAACAAAAGATTAGTAAGAGTCCCAAAATGTGGAAGCTCAACAGTACACTACTTAACAACTACTGGGTCAAAGAGGAAATAAAGGAAGAAATCAAAATGTATCCAGAGTTCAATGAAAATGACACAAGCTATCAAAATATTTGGGACACAGCTAAGGCAGTAATGAATGGGAAGTTCATAGCCATACAAGCACATATTAGAAAACAAGAAAAAGCACAAATAAGCAACCTGATTGCACACTTTAAAGACATAGAAGAAGAACAAAGGAACCCTAAATCAACCAGAAGGACAGAAATCACTAAAGTTAGGGCAGAAATCAATAACATTGAAAATAAGAAAACCATACAAAAGATCAATGAAAGTAAATGTTGGTTCTTTGAAAGAGTGAACAAAATCGACAAACCTTTAGCCAGACTCACAAAACAAAAAAGAGAG
This sequence comes from Erinaceus europaeus, assembly GCF_950295315.1. Classification (NCBI taxonomy): domain Eukaryota; kingdom Metazoa; phylum Chordata; class Mammalia; order Eulipotyphla; family Erinaceidae; genus Erinaceus; species Erinaceus europaeus. Next base: position 29,205,835 of record NC_080165.1, read on the forward strand.
AAGACACAAATAAATCAGATCATAAATGATAGAGGAGATATCACGACACCACAGAAATTTAACATATCATGTGACTCTTCTATGAACAACCATATACCACCAAGCTAGAGAACCTGGAAGAAATGGACAATTTCCTAGATACCTATGAACTTCCAAAATAAAAGAGGAGCTGGATAATATGAACAGGCCCATCACAGTCAATGAAATTGAAACAGTAATCAAAAACCTTCCAAAAATAACAGTCCTGCACCAGATGGTTTTACAAATGAATTCTACAAAATCTCCAAGGAAGAGTTAATACCTCTACTTTTAAAAGCCTACCATAAGATTGAAGACACTGGAATACTCCCTTCCACCTTCTATGAAGCCATCATCACTCTGATACCAAAAGCAGACAGGGACACAACCAAAAAAGAAAACTACAGACTAATATCTCTGATGAACATAGATGCTAAAATACTGAACAAAATTCTAGCCAACTGGATACAGCATTATATTCAAAAGATTGTTCATGACCAAGTGGGGTTTATCCCAGGGATGCAAGGTTGGTTTAATATACGTAAATCAATCAACGTGATCCACCACATCAATAAAAGCAAAACCAAAAACCACATGGTCAAATCAATAGAGCAGAGAAAACCTTTGACATAATCCCACATCCCTTTATTATCAAAACACTACAAAAAATGGGAATAGATGGAAAATTCCTGAAGATAGTGGAGTCTATATATAGCAAACTTATAGCCAACATCATACTCAATGGTGAAAAACTGGAATCATTTCCACTCAGATCAGGTACTAGACAGGACTGCCCACGATCACCATTACTATTCAACATAGTGTTGGAAGTTCTTGCCATAGCAATCAGGCAGGAACAAGGAATTAAAGGGATACAGATTGGAAGAGAAGAAGTCAAACTCTCCCTATTTGCAGATAACATGATAGTATACATGGAAAAACCTAAGGAATCCAGCAAGAAGCTTTTGGAAATCATCAGGCAATACAGTAAAGTGTCAGGCTACAAAATAAACATTCAAAAGTCAGTGGCATTCTTCTATGCAAACACTAAGTTAGAAGAAGTTAAAATCCAGAAATCAATTCCTTTTACTATAGCAACAAAAACAACAAAATACCTAGGAGTAAACCTAATAAAGGAAGTGAAAGACTTGTATAATGAAAATTATGAGCCATTACTCAAGGAAATTGAAAAAGACACAAAGATGTGGAAAGATATTCCATGTTCGTGGATTGGAAGAATTAACATCATCAAAATGAATATACTACCCAGAGCCATATACAAATTTAATGCTATCCGCATCAAGATTCCCACCACATTTTTTAGGAGAATAGAACATATGCTACAAACATTTATCTGGAACCAGAAAAGACATAGAATTGCCAAAACAATCTTGAGAAAAAAGAACAGAACCGGAGGCATCACACTCCCAGATCTCAGATTGTATTATAGGGCTACTGTCATCAAAACTGCTTGGTACTGGAACATGAGTAGACACACTGACCAGTGGAATAGAATTGAGAGCCCAGAAGTAAGCCCCCACACCTATGGACATCTAATCTTTGTCAAAGGTGCCCAGACTCTTAAATGGGGAAAGCAGAGTCTCTTCAACAAATGGTGTTGGATTAAATTGGTTGAAACATGCAGGAGAATGAAACTGAATCACTATATTTCACCAACCACTAAAGTAAATTCCAGTGGATCAAGGACTTGGATGTTAGACCAGAAACTATCAGATACTTAGAGGAAAATATTGGCAGAACTCTTTTCCACATAAATTTTAAAGACATCTTCAATGAAAGGAATCTAATTACAAAGAAGATTAAGGCAAGTACAAACTTATGGGACCACATCAAATTAAAAGGTTTCTGCACAGCAAAAGAAACCACTACCCAAACCAAGAGATCCCTCACAGTATGTGAGAAGATCTTTACATGTCATACATCAGACAAGAGGCTAATAACCAAAATATATAAAGAGCTTGCCAAACTCAACAACAAGACAACAAATAGCCCCATACAAAAATGGGGAGAGGACATGGACAGAATATTCACCAGAAGAGATCCAAAAGGCAAATAAATAAATAAATAAATAAATAAAAACCCAGACAAACAAACAAAAAACACACACACGAAAAAATGCTCCAAGTCTTTGATTGTCAGAGAAATGCAAATAAAGACAAATAAAGACAACAATGAGATACCACTTCACTCCTGTGAGAATGTCATACATCAGAAAAGGTAACAGCAGCAAATGCTGGAGAGGTTGTAGGGTCAAAGGAACCCTCCTGCACTGCTGGTGCGAATGTAAATTGGTCCAACCTGTGTGGAGAGCAGTCTGGAGAACTTAGAAATGGACCTACCCTATGACCCTGCAATTCCCCTGCTGGGGATATATTGTAAGGAACCCAACACACCCATCCAAAAAGATTTGTGTATACCTATGGTCATAGCAGAACAATTTGTAATAGCCAAAACCTGGAAGCAACTCAGGTGTCCAACAACAGATGAGTGGCTGAGCAAATTGTGCTATATATACACAATGGAATACTACTCAACTATTAAAAATGTTCACCGTTTTCAGCTGATCTTTGATTGACCTTGAAAAATTCATGTTAAATGAAATAAGTCAGAAACAGAGGGATGAATATGGGATGATTTCACTCTCAGGCAGAAATTGAAAAACAAGATCAGAAGAGAAAACACAAGTAGAACCTGAACTGGAATTGGCGTATTGCACCAAAATAAAAGACTCTGGGTGGGTTGGGCGGGGGAGAACACAGGTCCAAGAAGGATGACAGAGGACTTAGTGGGGGTTGCATTGTTATGTGGAAAACTGGGAAATGTTATGCATGTACAAATTATTGTATTTACTGTCAAATGTAAAACATTAATTCCCCAATAAAGATATTTAAAAAAAACATGAAAAAATGCTCCAAGTGTTTGATTGTCAGATAAATGCAAATAAAGACAACAATGATATACCACTTCACTCCTGTGAGAATGCCATACATCAGGAAAGGTAGCAGCAACAAATGCTGTAGAGGTTGTGGGGTCAAATGAACTCTCCTGCACTGCTGGTGGGAATGTAAATTGGTCCAACCCCTGTGGGGAGCAGTCTGGAGAACTCTCAGAAGGATAGAAATGGACCTACTCTATGATCCTGCAATGCCTCTCCTGGGGATATATCCTAAGGAACCCAATACACCCATCCAAAATGTTTTGTGTATACCTATGGTCTTAGCACAATTTGTAATAGCCAAAACCTGGAAGCAACTCAGGTGTTCAACAACAGATGAGTGGCTGAGCAAGTTGTGGTATATATACACAATGGAATACTACTCAGCTATTAAAAACGGTGACTTCACTGTTTTCAGACCATATTGGATGGATCTTGAAGAAATCATGTTAAGTGAAATAAGTCAGAAACAGAAGGATGAATATGGGATGATCCTGCTCTTGGGCAGAAGTTGAAAAATAAGATCAGAAGAGAAAACTCAAGTAGAGCCTGAACTGGAGTTTTCGTATTGCACCAAAGTAAAAGACTCTGAGGTGGGTTGGGGGGAGAGTACAGGTGCAAAAAAGATGACAGTGGGGGTTGTGTTGTTATGGGGAAAACTGAGAAATGTTATGCATGTACAAACTATTGTACATGCATAACATTTCAAATATGAAACATTAATTATGTTATATAATTAATTATATATTATAACATGTTGAATATGAAACATTAATCCCCCAATAAAGAAATTAAAAAAAAAGAAAACATTACTATCTTGTTAAAACTCCAGAGGAATCTATAGAGGAAAATCCCTCCTTGAACAACTATGTGAATTGAATAATGTCACAAGATACATCATCATGCCAAAAAAAAAAAATCAACCAAATTTTCAGACAGTAACACAAACATATGTAAATGAAAAATATAATACTATTTACAGTTACACCAAAAATGAAGTATTTAGACATAAATGTAATAAAAATGTTAAAAAATTTACAGGATATATATGTTGAAAATTGAAAAATACCTATGAAAGCAATCAAGGAATATATAAAGAAATTGAGACTCATACCTTGCTTATAAATTAGAAGATTTGACAAGGTAAGGTTTCAACTTCTTTGAGTTATCTATAGATTCTTATTCAAATTTCCACATTTTTTATAGACATGGTTAAATTTATTTTTAAAGCTTGTATAGAAAAGTAAAGGGCATACAATAATTAGAATAAGTCTGAATGAGAAAAATATTGCTATAGGACTTCACATGCAGGATTCATACCACTTCAGCCTTAATTTTTTTTTATCCTTTCTAATTTTATTTGCTAGGATGGAGAAATTGAATATTATTTGTTGTATCCAAGCCAGTATTAGGTTTATAGAGCCTGGCCTTGAGTCAGAGAGAAATTAAACCTAGATATTTAGTATAGTCTAACTTAATTGAAGTTTTTTTTTTTTCATAAAGAGGAAACACTGAGAAAACCATAGGATAAGAGGGTACAACTCCAAACAATTCCCACCATCAGAACTCCGAAAGTAGAAATGGACCTACCCTATGACACTGCAATTCCTCTCCTGGGGATATATCCTAATGAACCAAACATAACCATCCAAAAAGGTTTATGTATACCTATGGTCTTAGCAGCACAACTTGTAATAGCCAAAACCTGGAAGCAACCCAGGTGTCCAACAACAGATGAGTGGCTGAGTAAACTGTGGTATATATACACAGTGGAGTAGTACTCAGCTATTAAAAATGGTGAATTCACCTTCTTTACCCCATCTTGGATGGAGCTTGAAGATATCTTGTTAAGTGAGATAAGTCAGAAACAAGAGGATGAATATGGGATGATCTCCCTCACAGAAGTTGAAAAACAAGATCAGAAGAGAAAACACTAAACAGAACTTGGACTGGAGTTAGTGTATTGCACCAAAGTAAAAGACACTGGGGTGGATGGAAGGTCCAGGTCCTGGATCATGATGGCAGAGGAGGACCTAGTGGGGGTTGAATTTTTATGTGGAAAACTGAGAAATGTTATGCATAATATTCAAGGCTTTAAGTTTCTGAGAGAAAGTCTGAGTTTGTCAAAGAAGGGACCACAAAAACTAGGAAAGGGCAAGAGACTGGCTCACTTGGTAATGGTCATTTTGTTAAATACCAGGCCACCTCATCCCTTGGGATCTAATCCTTGGACTCTGCCATAGATACTATGGACCTAGACCTCTAACAGAACACACTGTTTTCCATCACTAGTCAATTCCATCAGGAATGTCATCATAAGTCCTTCTGTGGACCTCTCTAGAACCTTACCCTCACTATAAACTAGCAATGGTAAGGACTTCCCCACTATCTGATTGGAGGCTGGGTCATCCTACTTTGCCAGATGAGGGCAAAGAGTAGCTCCCAAATTTGAAAAATATATTTAAATACAATGAACTGTTAACCACATCAGTCTTACCAGGAGCCCATGTATATTCGTATTTAGCACAGGAACCTGTTTAACCGCTGAGTCCCTATCAGTCTATGAGCTCACAGTCTATGGTCACAGTTGGGAGCCTTCTATGCTACATTCCCAGAGGGATAAAGAATAGGGAAACTTCCAATGGAGGGAAGGGGATATGGAACTCAGCGGTGTGTGGGGGGGGTGTATGGGATTGTACATATCTTATACCATAATCTTATTAATCATTTTTAAATCACTAATAAAAAATAAAAAGAAACAGGCTGAGGTTATAGATTGACCTGTGAAATCCATGTCCAGTGGAGAAGCAATTACCGAAGCCAGAACTCCTTCCTTCTGCACCCCATAAAGAATTTTGGTCCGTACGTGCAGAAAGTGGAAAAGATAGTGGAAGATGATCAGAGGGCTTTGGACCCCAATTTCACTGAGACAGACAACTGCAGATCTGCTTCACAGCTTTTGAAGCATTCTCCTGCAAATGGGAATCAGGAGCTCAAACTCTGGTCATTGTGCATGGTAATGTGAGCACTCAAATGGATGTGCCACTGCACAGCCCCTTAATTTTTTTTTGAATTTCATATATAGGGAGATTCAGAGATGTGGCTGCACCACAGCATTGCTCTATTATCCATAAAACTCCCCCATGTACAAAGAAACCCTCCTGCACTACCGGTGGGAATGTAAATTGGTCCAACCCCTGTAGAGAGCAGTCTGGAGAACTCTCAGAAAGCTAGAAATGGACCTTCCCTATGACACTGCAATTCCTCTCCTGGGGATATATCCTAAGGAACCAAACATATCCATCCAAAATTAGCAGCACAACTTGTAATAGCCAAAACCTGGAAGCAACCCAGGTGTCCAACAACAGATGAGTGGCTGAGTAAACTGTGGTATATATACACAGTGGAGTAGTACTCAGCTATTAAAAATGGTGAATTCACCTTCTTTACCCCATCTTGGATGAAGCTTGAAGATATCTTGTTAAGTGAGATAAGTCAGAAACAAGAGGATGATTATGGGATGATCTCCCTCATAGAAGTTGAAAAACAAGATCAGAAGAGAAAACACTAAACAGAACTTGGACTGGAGTTAGTGCAATTTCACTGAGACCCTAAATGTTTGCCACTAGGAGTCTTTCTTTTTTATACTACTGCTGAAAAGAAAGTGAATCTGAAAAACACCAAAGGAAGTTTGGCATCACATTGCTTATCTGAGAGAGAAGAGGAAAAAGGAAGGACGCTCAGAAATAGTAATAGATGTAGGTGTGACTTAGAAAGGAAATGAGGGCAGGACCATAGAAAAAAAATGGTCAAAGAAAAAAATTTACACAGGGGACTAGGTGGTGGTGCACTTGGTTTAGTGCACATGTTACAATGCATAAGGACTAGGGTTCGAGACCCTAGTCGAGACCCTAGTCCCCACCTATAGGAAGAAAGCTTTGTGAATGGCAAAGCAATGCTGCAGGTGTCTCTCTTTCTCTTCCCCACTCTGTCCCCCTTCCTCTTGATTTCTGCCTGTCTCTATACAATAAAGATAATAAAAATCTATAAATATAGAGATATATAAATATAGATATAAAGTCACCCCATATCTGTGACTTTGCAGGAACTATTGCATTTCCTCTAAAGGGATGTAGGGACACATAACTCTGGTGGTGGGAATGGTGTGGAATATACCCCTGCTATCTTATAATTTTGTAAACTACAGTTAAAGCACTAATAAATTTTTTTACGAGAATAAATTTGAATGAATAACTTCATATACTTTTTATTTTTATTTTTTAAGATAGAGACAGACAGAGAGAGGGTAAGAAATTATAGCACTGAAGCTTCCCTCAGTGTGGTGGGCTTGAAGCTGAGTTGTGCACATGACAAAGCAGTGTACTCTCCAGGTGAGCTACTATGCCAGCTCAACTCTATCTGCCTTTTAAGGCTTATTGTCTAGCTAGAGATCAAGGCAGTGCCATATCGGAAGGATAGGCACATGGAATAAGGATAAAGAACCCAAGAACAGATCTATGCAAACATGCCTGATTATTTTTGACAAAAGTGCAAGCACAGTTTAATGGTGGAGGGATAGTCTTTTCAGCAAATGGCACTGGAGCATTGCAAATCCATAGACAAAATAAACAACCAACACCTTAACTTTCATGTCCTCCAAAGAAAGCAATAATGTTAGTTCATAGACTTACCCGTCAAATGTAAAACTACAACCTTTAGAATTAAAAGCAAAGGGGGCAGGGGTAGATAGCATAATAGTTATAGAAAGAGACTCTAATGCATGAGGTTCCAAAGTCACAGGTTCAATCCTCTATACCACCATAAGCCAGAGCTGAGTAGTGCTCTGGGGGAAAAAAAAATCAAAGGGAAAATTAAAAATAAACTTAAAACACAGGAACAATCTTCAGAACCCAAGACTAGATGAAGAATTATTAGATTGGGCTGAATGGTGATGCATCTGCTTGATTGCACATATTACAATGCACAAAGACCTGGGTTCAAGGTCCTAGTCCTCACCTGCAGGGAGGAAGATTCATGAACGGTGAAGCAGTGTTGCAGGTGTCTGTCTTCATCCTTATCTCCTCCTTCCTACTTTATTGCTCTGTTTCCATCAAGTTGATAAATAAAATATTAAAAAAAGAATTATTAGAATTAAAGGGATTGTGGTGGCGCACTTGCTTGAGCACACATGTTACAATGATCAAAGTCCAAGCCACCAGTTCTGCTGCAGAAAGGAAGCTTTGAGTGGTGAAGCAACGTTGCAAGTGTTTGTCTCTCTCACTCTCTACCTCCCTCTTCCCCTCTAAATTTCTGGCTGTCTCTATCCAAGAAATAAATAAAAATAATTTTAAAAATTAAAAAAGAATAATTAGACTTAGCATCAAATGCACATTCCATAAAAGGTAAAACTGACACAATAAACTGGAATGTTGAACATTTTTTCTCTGCTAGAAACTACAAAGGAACGGCAAGACAAACTGAAGACTGGGGAAAAACATTTGCCAAGTACATATCCGACAAAGGACTTAGATGTGGAATATATTAAGAACTTAAAAAAATCCAGTTAGAAAATTGACACAGAAGGGGTTGTGTGGTGGCACAACTGGTTAAGTCCATGTATTACCATGTATAAGGACCGAGGTTCAAGCCCCCGGTCCCAACCTGCAGGCAGAAAGCTTCACAAGTAGGGAAGCAAGGCTGCATGTATCTCTCTGTCTTTCTCTCCTTCTCTCTAGATCCCCTTCCCTCTCAGTTTCTCTCTATTCTATCAAATAAAATAATTAACTTTAAAAAATGATTCATAAAAAAAAAGAAAACTGGCAAAGACATGGTATATGTGAAAGGAACTACAGATGGCAAATGAAACAAGGAAAGGTATTCAGAATCATTAGTTACTAGGGAGCCACAAATTGAAACCCAGATGAAAAGTTTCAACAACTTCCAGAATGACTACAAAAAAAAAAAATTAGTGTCACTACTAAATGCTGAAGACGCGGTAAAATGGGATGACTCAGACACTAGAGCTGCAACCTGTTAGCATCGCTCAAGAAAGCTTGCCAATTTCTTAGAAATCGAAACCTATACTTACTACAGAGCCCAACTATTTCAGCTTGAGCATTTTATTCCAGAGGAAAGAAAGCCTGTGTACTTAAATGTGAATGATTATAGAAGCTGTGTTTATAACAGTCCTGAACTGAAAACCAGCCATATGTTCTTAATGAATAAATGACTTAAAATGCTTTTCTTCTTGAATCAATGGAGCAGAGGCAAGAGCCCAGAAATGAGCCGACATGTATACTGAACATATTGGACTTGAGCCTAATATATGAGCCACCTAAGATATGGCAAAGGGGCCAAACTTATTTAATGATAAAGAAGATATTTTCAACAAATGGTGCTAGGAAAATTGGACAGCCACAGGTAGAAAAGTGAAACTAGACCAGCATTTAACATCATTAGACCAGAAATACTAGAAGTTATAGTAGAAAGCATTGCAGAATCTTTGCATCAAGATCTATTTGAATATTCAACCCCTTGAACATGGGAAATGAAACCAAGAATAAACAAATGGGTCTACATCAAATTAAAAGCCATCTATTATACCCTATTATCTTATAATCTTATAAATAGCTATTAAATCACTAATAAAAATTAAAAGTTCCTATACATCAAAAGAAAATGATACTGTGTTGGGCAGTGGTGCACCTGGTTGAGCACAGGTTACAATGAGCAGGGATCCGGGTTCAAGCCCCCAGTCCCCACCTGCAGGGGGAAAGCTTTGCAAGTGGTGAAGCAGTACTATAGGTGTCTTTCTTTCTCTTTCCCTCTCTATCTCCCCCTCCTTTCAATTTATGCCTGTCTCTATCCAATAAATAAAGATAATAAAAAATAAAGTTAAAAAAGCCTATGTATTCAGGGAAGCAGGAAAATAAGTGGTTTTTGTACAAGGCGAGAATTAAAGAAGCAGAAAACTGAGCTTTTTTTTTTTTTGGTAAATTTTCGAAGTAAAATTGCAAAGATTATAGAATGGTCATTTAAGAATCTCAAGTTTCCAATGTCCTGTGCACAGCAGTTTCTTTTAAAGGGTCTGAGGCTAGACTTCTTCTTCTAGCGTTTGCCTGAGGCTAGACTAATAAATATTTACTTGTTTATTTTAGTTACACTTTCAATGAGTGTTGACATTATTGCTTAAAAGGACTCATATTTCCTAAGGAAAAGAAAATTGACATACCTGTCGTCATATTCATTAGTCCGATACACTTAACACTTGTTCCTTTAATGTAAAATAATAAAAGTGCTATGTCCTAACTGGTTTCAAAAAAAAAAAAAAAAAAACCACACTAGGAGAAGCAGGCAATGGGAGCAAATGTTCTCACAACACACATTCAAATTGATTAGTCACTGATTAGTCACTTAGTACCACAACCTAGGGTCTCAAATTATTCATAGTCATGAAATTTATGTGCCTCACCTAAAACTCTCAGGCCATTTGTGGGAAATGCTTATAGAGTGATTTTGAGTAATGTTTCTGTTTTAACAGGTTTAAAAATAAGTTGCTAATTAAAGCAAATCTTTACATGTTTGTTTCATTTGTTTGTCATCACTGATACTTTACCACTCCAGGGTGACTTGAAGATAGAAAGAAACAGGGACAGTATGTGAGATGGAGATGGAGAATGGGAGAGTAGGAGAGTGGGAGAGAATGAAAGAGTAGGATAGTGGAAAAGGGAGAGGGAGAGGGTAATGGGGGAGGGGAGGGAGAAGGGGAGAAGAGGGTAAAGGGGAGAAGAGAGAGAGAAATATAGCATTAAGACTTCCTCCAATGTGATGGGGGCCAGGATCAAATCTGGATCTTACACATGGCCAAGAGCACGCTATCCAAGAGAACTATTTTGTTGAATCATTTATTTCTTTTTCAGCTAGAGTAAAACAGCCCTTAGCATACAAAGATTACTTCTTTTTTTTTTTTTTTTTTTTTTTGGTATTCTTTTACAGAGTTCTACTAGTACCATTTTACTTACTCCTTCCTGTTGACTAACAACCACCTCCAGATTTCTATCTCTTCATTTAACATGTATATTTTTCTTTGACATATTTCTTGTTTAATCTAAATTTTAGTTTCCAACATTGTGTATTATATTTCACCCACTTTACAGCACCTTTTCTAGTTTATTTTCTTCACAGGTTGGAGATTGCTGCAATTTTTCTTATAGACATAGTATCTTGCCTGTGTGTTGTGTATTAAACTTTTGTATTATTTACATTTGAATGAGATTTTTTTTCTGGAACAAACTATTGTAGGAATGAACTGGGGAGGGGGTGATCATGAGATGCCCCCCCCACCCCCCCGTGGAGCATTTACCATGTGTAAAGGATTGAGTTTGAGTCCTGGCACTTTAAAGGAACGTCATAGAACGCACCAGGGGTGTAGTATCTCTACTATCCATTCAAGAAAGAAAGACAAATTAGGTCCAAGAGACAATTCAGTGGTACCTTATATAAAAGAGCCCCTGTGCATATATATATATATATATATATATATATATATATATAGCTATAGAAATAATAGTCAACCCATATCTGTGATCTTGGGACAACTAATGCTGTTTCCAGAGAGGAAATGAAGACACAGAGCTCTAAAAGGTAAAGATGTGGAATTATACCCTATTATCTTATAATTGTATAAATCAATATTAAATCACTAATAAAAATTTTAAGAGGCCCTGTGTTTATCTTTCTTCATTCTCATTCTCCCTCCCTCTCTCTCTCTTTCTCTCTATCCCTCTCCTGTTCATCTCTGACTTATGGTGGTGCCATAGGATTGAACCTGAGACCCTGGAACATGACATGAAAGTCTTATGTGTGTCTGGCTGGGTTGGGGGTAAAGTCAAGTATTTTTATCCTTTAGTTGTTCTGGGTTCAAACATTCTATTTGTTGTAGTTAATGTATTACTAAATGACCTGCATCTCTCTGAAAAATAACTAATTCCATTCCAGGTGGTTCACTTCCTAACAAAGTCCCAAAACCTAGATATAGACCAGGTCCCATGAGATAGAGCCTATGTTCATATTTATCCATAAATTAGGGTAAAATATATACCTGAGAGCAAAAGTACGCAATAGTCTGCAGTGAGTCAGTATACAGTTCATAATGAAATAATGTCTACTTAGACATAGATACCCTCCTCACCTACTTCCTATTACACTTCCCTCACTCACACCAAAGATAACCTTAATAAAGCAAGGACTGCAAAAGCTGAATAAGGGCAAGAGACTGGTATGCTTTAATGATGACTCTTTAGACATTATCAAACTACCCCATCCGGGGAGTCCTCGGATTCCCAAACAGACATGATGGTCCTAGACCTCGAATAAATCCCTCTCTCCATTGTTACTGGTCATCTCTATCAGGAACAACAAAATAGACCCCTTTGAGGGCCCCCATAGGATTTTACTCTCAACTTGGATCAACAATGGTAGGGAGGCTCGACAACATACTCTGTGCTACACATCTGAGGAAGATGGGTCCTGATATTGGGGCAGCTTGGGATGTTCCTACTGATGACCACAGAATGTAAGCTCAGATCTATAGGGCTGTAGAGGTAACATAGGCTCTTAAGCTGAATATGGGCCCTAGTCACATCAAATTGATGGGGTTTACAGTCAACAGTATTTATACACTTTTCCCATATTTGGGAGTTACTCTCTTCCCTGATCCAGCTTTCTGGTCCCTTTTCCAGTCATGACATCATCTCCCCAGACAATAACTTGGATTCACCTGTATATCAGACTTCAGGAGCGTTGGTGATATAGTGGTGAGCATAGTTGCCTTTCAGACTTCAGGCTCAGGGAAACAAACAAACAAACAAAAAACAGAAAAAAAACTAGTATAGCCACAGGCCCTTTGGAATATAACTAAAATATGCCTACTAGCTATTTACAAAACAGACACACACACATATCTCCCAGCTCTTCATCTGCACTATTCCAGCCTTTAGGTTCATGATTGGTCAACAATTTGTTTGGCTTTGTATGTTGACTCTCTTTTCAGCCGCTCGTTCCAGATGCTAGCATGATGCCAGCCAGACTTCCACAGGTAGATGACCCCACCAATGTGTCCTGGAGCTCTGCTTCCCCAGAGCCCTGCCCCACTAGGGAAAGAGAGAGACAGGCTGGGAGTATGGATAGACCTGTCAACACCCATGTTCACTGGGGAAGCAATTACAGAAGCTAGACCTTCCACCTTCTGCATCCCACAATGACCTTGGGTTCCTACTCCCAGAGGGATAAAGAATAGGAAAGCTCTCAGGGGAGGGGATGGGATATAGAGTTCTGGTGGTGGGAATTATGTGGAGTTGTACCCCTCTTATCTATGGTTTTTTCAGTGTTTCCTTTTTATAAATAAAATAATAATAAAAAAGCCTACCAGATGGTTTTGCTCATATGTGCAATATAAAGAATGTAACACATAAACTTGTTTTTTAAAAGATTTAATTTATTTATTAATGAGAAAGATAGCAGGAGAGAGAGATAGAACCAGACATCATACTGGTACATGTGCTGCCGGGGATTGAACTCAGGACTGTGGTGACCCCAGCAGGAGTTTCTGACTATTAGCATACAAATGACCTCACCCTGAGGAGGTGCTTCAAAGAAGGGAATGTATAAAAGCAAGGGACATTGAGCACATGAGCCTTTTTGGCTGGCTGCTGCTGCTGCTTCTGGTCAGATGCGCCATGGCTACTTCTCCTGGGAACAGAACACATGTGACTCTACTAGCTGGTAAACTTTTAGACCACACTACAGCCATGAGCAACCTTTACCAGAGCTTATAATTGTTTATCTTATGGGACTAAACTTTGATAACCATATTCAGACTTTATAGACCTAGCGTACGCTTAACCCTTGATGATAAATGCTTATTTTGCTTTTTACCTGTTTCACCCTAATAAACCGTGTATTGATTAAACCAGTTCCCAGCTCCCACTGTGAATTATTCTATATGCGTCACAAGCAGCCCCAACCCCCATACCTCTTTTTAAGTTAATTTACAACAAATGGCGCCCAACGTGGGGCTCAAACCCACTACCCTGAGATTAAGAGTCTCATGCTCTACCGAGAAATATAGGAGGAGAGGGAGAAAGAACAAGACATAGCACTGGTATATGTGCTGCTGGGGATTGAACTCAGGACCTCACACTTGAGAGTCCAATGTTTTATCCACTGAGCCACCTCCTGGACCACATAAACTTTTTTTTTTTTTTTTAAGTAGCCAAACTGCCACTAAGGCTTTGGGAAAACTACGGTAGTTATCTTTTGGGGTGGGATTGGTGGGAGTGTAGACACAGAATTGTGGTAGTTGTGATGTGGAACTATTCACCTGTAATCTTATGATCTTGTAAGCCATCATTAAAGTACTAATAAAATTAATTAATTAAAAATTACTTTTTATATACCACAACTTTCTCAGTCACTCATCTGTTGTTGGACACCTGAGGTTGCTTCCAACTTTTGGATATTACAAATTGTGCTGTTATGAACATAGGAAGGAAAAGGTAGTGACAGGTTGGGAATATGGCTCGTCCTGTCAATGCCCATGTCCAGCAGAGAAGCAATTACAGAAGCCAGTCCTCTGACCTTCTGTGCCTCATAGTGGCACAGGCACCACCATGTGAGCTGCTTGACACGGTACCAGCTTCACAGGAAGTTCAACACATCTGGACTCTCCAGGCCAAACTGAAACCATCTTGCCTTTTGCCATGTATAGGGCTTGAGATTAAGCTCTCTGTGGTCTTAATAATATTTATCTATGGCCAGGATCAGAGTCTGACCAATGACAAAATTAATGACAAAACCTGCACTGCATTCTGTAAGATTGATGATAACGGAACAAGAAATATCATGCAGAATAATGTAGAATTTCTCAGGAGACTCCAAGAGGAAGAATTGTTTTCCCCTTTATCTATACCACTTCCTTTAGTATTTATTCCCCCTAAAATATAGAGAAAGGTTGGTGGTTCCTGAAGTGGAGGGGCCACCTTACATAACATAATTAATACATGGAAAATTATGGTACCTGCCTAGATACAATGGGCCTTTTAATCTACCACCCACCACTATGTTCCCACTTCCTTATTCAGGAATAGTACAGGAGAACCTAGGTCACATAATGAGCATACACAGAAGATGGATTTCAGCTAGAGAGCTTAACTTTATGGAGAGGCTGGCCAGGTCAGCACCACCTTGATGCTTTCTCAGTAAGGAACAAAACAAAACTCCTTGATCAAACAATAGAACAGATTTTATGAAAAATGGGCTGCTCAATTTGTTTAAGGCCCCTAGAAACATAACAAGCTTAAACCTTCTATGAACCATTGGCTTCTGATACATAGGGGCAAGAGAATGGCATAAACATACAGGTAGAACATTAATCAATAGGACATCTGCCTAGCACACAGGTACAGGAATAACAAAAAACATAGAAACTATGATGTGATTTCCAGGGTGGAAAGTTCCCCTGGAATGTGAATGTTCCACAAAGCAGGAAGTGTTCCCTACTTGTGCTGTTCTTACTTGGTGATTTTTGCTTTAACAATCAAAGCCTTGGTGATTTTTGTATTAGTGATCAAATCCTTGGTGATATTTGTTTGAATGATCTAAGCCTTATGAGACTATAAAAATAAAGTTCTGCTTAAGTATGACAGAGATGTCTGCTTGAGCTTGATTCAGCATCAACTCACTTGTCTCTCATTCATTCTTCGCCGACACCCCTCCTCCTCCAGGTTGGCCTAATAACCTGCTGGGGCTGGCCCCCCCAGCACCATCAAGATATTTGGTCCATACTCTGAGAAGGATAAAGAATACAGAAGCTTCCAATGGAAAGGATGGGATATGGCACTTTGGTGGTGGGAACTGTATGAATTGTACACGTCTTATCCCACAATATTGTCAACCATTATTAAATCACTGATAATAATTTTTAAAAAGAAGTTGAAAAATAAGAAAACACAAAGAAAAACTTGGACTGGGTTTGATGTATTGCACCAAAGTGAAAGACTCTGGGATGTGGTGGAGGGTTCAGGCCCTGGAACGTGATGACAGAGGAGGACCTAGAGGGGGTTGAATTGTTATGTGGAAAAGTCAGAAATGTGAGGCGAACATGATAACCACTGTGGAAGCGAACGAAAACTAAGAAATGTTATACATGTACAAATACACATGTACAAATACATGTACAAATTTCACTGTAAACTATTAATCCCCCAAATAAAGAAAAATACATAAGGAAATCAGATGACAAATTACTTTTTAAATTTAAAATATATATTTTTTGGTATATTTTCTTTTTTTTTAATTTATTTTTTTATTTAAGAAAAGATAAATTAACAAAACCATAGGGTAGGAGGGGTACAACTCCACACAGTTCCCACCACCCAATCTCCATATCCCATCCCCTCCCCTGATAGCTTTCCCATTCTCTATCCCTCTGGGAGCATGGACCCAGGGTCGTTGTGGGTTGCAGAAGGTAGAAGGTCTGGCTTTTGTAATTGCTTCCCTGCTGAATATGGACATTGACTGGTCGGTCCATACTCCCAGTCTGCCTCTCTCTTTCCCTAGTAGGGTGGGTCTCTGGGGAAGCGGAGCTCCAGGGCACATTGG
Source organism: Erinaceus europaeus (assembly GCF_950295315.1). NCBI lineage: Eukaryota > Metazoa > Chordata > Mammalia > Eulipotyphla > Erinaceidae > Erinaceus > Erinaceus europaeus. The sequence goes on from NC_080165.1 coordinate 29,222,468, forward strand.
TGGGGTCTTCAGTCCAGGGAAGCCTGGCCAGCATCCTGATGACATCTGGAACCTGGTGGCTGAAAAGAGAGTTAACATACAAAGCCAAACAAATTGTTGAGCAATCATGGACCCAAAGGTTGGAATAGTGGAGAGGAGTGTTAGGGGGGTACTCACTGCAAACTCTAGTGTACTTCTGCTTTCAGGTATATATTTTGCAGTAGTTTATGGATACATGTGAACATATATGCTCTCTCTTACAGAACCTGGTGTATATCTAGGTTTTGGGACTTGGTTAGAAAGTGAACCACCTGGGACGGAATTAGAGAATACTATGAAAGGAAAGGTCTAACCCGAGTAATGAAGCTGAAGGGTTGTCATTCCACACGTGAAGTCTCTGGACACAGTCTGAGCTGAAGCATGTTGAGGTGGCAATCGTTGCGTTGATTAGGTTGCGATTGGCAGATGCAATATTATTTGATATGGATTCTGAGAGGCATGCGGGAAAGTGGGCCCTATCCTAAGGTTCCAGGACTGGGGGAGATAATAGGCTCTATAGTGGAGATGTGAGGTTCCTGCTGTCTTAGGGTTCAAAAAGACAATGATAGTTAATGTTATCATCACATTATTTGGTAATTGGGTTAACTTTGAAAAGTCCTTTTGTTAGAGTTTGCTGTATAGTACCCAGTATCTTGTATGTAGCTGTGCCATTGGTTGCTTCTGGTCTACTTGGTCTAGGCTTTTGAGAGAGTCCGCATATCAAATACACAGCCTATATATGAAAAAGATTCAGTCTGTGTTTTAAAAACTTTGAGACATATAATTGATTTTCCCCCTCTCATATTAATTAACTAGTGATTTATATGACTACACTTTACTAGGAGTGTACATAAACACCCTTCCCACCACCAAAAGACTGTGTCCCATCCCACCCACCCACCCCCACCCCCCACGGGCCCAGGAAGCTGCATGTCTACCTCTCACCACAGGGTTTTTACTTTGGTGCCCTACTTACAATTTGGTCAGGTCCTGCTTTTAGTTTCCCTTTCAGATCTTCTTTCTCAACTTCTGTTGATGAGTGGGATCATCCCATACTCATCTTTATCTTTCTGACCTCATCACAGACCCCTGCAAGCGTCAACCCGGCTTTGACCTAGCATGTTATGACTGGACCCTCCTCAATCGCTATCGAACAGGCCATGGCCGGTGCGCCACTATGTTCCATCGCTGGGGAGCCAGAGACGACCCAAACTGCCCCTGTGGCTCCAGACAGACTATGACCCACATAGTCAATGATTGCCACCTCTCCAGATTCAAAGGAGGTCTCGAAACTTTACATCAGGCTCAACCTGACGCTGTTGACTGGCTACGGAAGTAGGGCAAACGCTAGAAGAAGAAGAAGCTCACTTAACATAATTCCTTCTTGCTCTGTCCAAGATGGGTTAGAGAAGATGGGTTCATTGTTCTTGATAGCTTGATAGTATAGTATTCCATTGTGTGTATATAGCACAAATTACTTTTTAAATTTAAAATATTTCTTTTAAAAAATTAATCTTTTTTAATTGCCACCAGTGTTACCACTGGGACTATGAATGCACAGCTTTTACTGATCATTTTTCCTTTTTTTCCCCCTAAATTTCTTTGTTATTAGATACAATAGAGAAATTGGGAAGTAAGGGGGAGGCAGGGAAGAAGCAAGACAGAGAGTCACCTGTAGATCTGCTTCACCTTTGATGAAGCTTCCCCCCTGCAAGTAGGAAATGGGAACTGAACTTGAGTCCTTGTACATGGTAATGTGTGCACTCAATCAGTTGGCCCCCCTCAGCCACCCCCCCAGTTTAAAATGTTTGCATATTCATGAATGTTGTAAATTTTGCCTATGTCTTGGAAAATTTTCTAAACTATCATATTACTTAGAGTACAATAACATAGAAATAACTCCTAAAAAGTACCCTCAATATATTTATAAAATGCTTCTGTGTTGGGGGTTTGGCAGTAGCGCAGAAGGTTAAGCGCAGGTGGCACCAAGTGCAAGGACAGGCATAAGGATCCTGGTTCGAGCTCCCGGCTCCCCACCTGCAGGGGAGTCGCTTCACAGGCAGTGAAGTAGGTCTGCAAGTGTCTATCTTTCTCTCCGCCTGTCTTCCCCTTCTCTTTTGATTTCTCTTTATCCTATCCAATGACAAATGACATCAACAACAACAATAATAACCACAACAAGGCTACAACAACAAGGGCAATAAAGGGGGGGGAAGGCCTCAGGAGCAGTGGATTCATGGTGCAGGTACTGAGCCCAAATAAAAAGGAAGGAGGAAAGAAGGAAAAGGAAAGAAGGGAAGGATGGAGAAGAGGAGAGGCATATGTGGGCAGAACACTACCTTTGAAATACAGACATACCAGTCAAGAATATTAAAGCTCTGGCGATTCCCAAGCAGAGTGAATGTTTAGGTTAGATCTTTCGTGAAATGGGTGTGCATGGGGTCAGGTGAGCAGAAACAATGGAAGTGAGTATACCCCTAAGATTGTGGGAGGATATTAAAGCTCTGGCGATTCCCAAGCAGAGTGACTGTTTAGGTTAGATCTTTCGTGAAATGGGTGTGCATGGGGTCAGGTGAGCAGAAACAATGGAAGTGAGTATACCCCTAAGATTGTGGGAGGAGGCAGAAACCTGACATACTCTCACCTCGGCTAAGGCTCAAATCCCTGCTTTAGCAAAGTGGCAAAGAATTTGATCAGAAGAGCACCCTGTCAACTGCTAAGTCACTCTCTCTAGAAATGTGGATATTCTAATAAATCCTGTAGAGCCTGTACAACCTCCTCATGTCCCAACTCCTAATCTTGGAGCTGCCCGGTACACGGAAAGGCTTGGGAGAAGGGAGGAGGGAAGTGCCACCTGAAAAGTAGTCTAACACTGCCACCATGTGCATAGAAATAAGTACAAGTCACAACAGTCTGGGGGCCGAACTGAGAGCTTTTAGCCACTAAGTTTGGTGTTGACAGTTGGGCTATTCTAAGGAAATTAATCTTGTGTCTTGAACAATGGGGTACAGAGGGGTTAATGGTCAAGACTAAACCATTATAGAGTGGGAACATATATTGAAGCATATTTGGATCCATGCTCAGGACACTGGGATAATTTTTAGTTTCCCTCATCTTGAGTTTATAACGTAGTGATATCCCCCTAGAAATCAGGAAACTGATGTTCTAGTTCATGCATTAGCTCTAGCAACTAATACTTCAGTAGACAGAGCAGACCAGATGCACAGAAGAGTAGCTTTCATAGAACCCAGGTGGTGCATTAACAAGCATATTATTGCCCTTGAGACAAATAACAGGAAGAGCCTATTCTGTGTATTCTTACTGATGCTCGGAGCAACTAAGGAAGGAGTCTGGGGTCTCTCACTAAGCTTTCCAGCCAGGAAAGGATCAACAAAGTGATTATATTGACTCCTTTCCTTTGCGTGAGGCTTCTAATATGCTCTAATTTGTATGGACATTGAATTTGGCTTAACTCAAGTTTTTCCATGTTGCCACAGAAGCTGTCAATACTAGAGGACTAAAGGACCTTGGTGTCATGTGCATATCCTGACGCATACCCTGTCACAGTGATAAAGAGTCATATTTAAAAATTTGATTTATTGGGGGATTAATGGTTTACAGTCAAGAGTAAAATACAATAGTTTATACATGTATAACATTTCCACATAACAATACAACTCCCACTAGGTCCTCCTCAGTAATCATGTTCCAGGACCTGACCCTCACCCCCCACCCTTTTACTTTGGTGCAATACACCAATTCCAGTCTAAGTTCTGCTTAATGTTTTCCCTTCTGATCTGGTTTATCAACTCCTGTCTATGAGTGAGATCATCCCATATTCATTTTTCTGTATCTGACTTCTGACTTATCTCATTTAACATGATTCTCAAGGGTTACATTTTAAGAGTCATTTGTGCCAGACCACACAAGAAAATGACATAGACTGGAGGGCTCATCTCTTCTGTACCCTACAGGCAACATAGTTGGTAAAAAAATGTGGAATAAAAAGATACCATATTAAATTATTAAGAGGTAAAAACACTTTGGCTCTATAGATTATTTTTTTCTTTTTTTGCCTCCAGGGTTATTGCTGGAGCTGGGTGCCTACACTATAAATCTACTGCTCCTGGAGGCTATTTTTCCCATTTTGTTGCCCTTGTTGTAGTTGTTATTGTTATTGTTTTCATAGCCATTGTTGTTGTTGGATAGGACAGAGAGAAATCGAGAGAGGAGGGGAAGACGGAGAGTAGGAGAGAAAGATAGGCACCTGCAGACCTGCTTCACCACTTATGAAGCGAGTTCCTGCAGCTGGGGAGCTGGGAGCTCAAACCAGAATCCTTATGCCGGCCCTTACACTTTGTGCCATATGCACTTAACCCACTGAACTATCGCCCAGCCCCCAGCTCTATAGTTTTAATGAACAGCTAGTAGGATCTATGGCCTCCAAATGACAGATCAGAGACATCTGCTGAGATACCCAATGATAGAACATAGCTAGCCATGTTCATAAAAGGACTTTGGGGCATAATTAGCATATGGCTAATGCCAGCCTACAAGTTGAGCTACACTTAAGCAAACCTACAAGGGATTGTGGGTGTGTCAAAAGTGATTTAACCACCAGCCTGCCAGAAGTTGTTCTCTGTTCCTTCGAACTCAGCTGCGGTTTTCTTCTTCTTGTGCTCTCCATGCCTGCTCTCGACCCCAAGGACTGCCATGGCTGCTTCTCCCAGGACCTGTACACGTGGAGCTCAGTTCTGGTAAAACTAACTTAAAAGATTCACAGCTCTATGGCATAATGACTAGCTGATATTTGCCCCTTTGCCTATTTTGCTGTACCTAAATAATACCATTCTATACTGCACTACTGTACCACCATGTAACAAACCTACCATTTGTTTAAACCCAGCCAAACTCACACCTGTAGTTTTTTATTTTTTAATTCTTATAACCCAACACCATGAAGGTATGGAAATCAAAGGAGACAGTCACTACTCCACTCACCATGCGTCAGTGTGTTGTGTTGCTACGATCTGAGCTCATCACACCCAGGAGAGGCATCATCTGCTGGAGTTTGCATCAAGATATATGTGAGTTGAGTGTGTTGGTTCATAATCCTGAATGAAATAGGCTGCTGAGCCCTCACAAAACCCTTTGGTCCTGTTGCAGATTGGATCTGTAGAATGCACTGTACTTGAGATGGAATGCAAACCACTGAGTGAGGGGAGAGCATGAGGGCTCTGTTCTGACATATCCAAACCCACTCCATCTCCTCATAACAGATAGGGCTGCCTCCCCTGGCAAAGTGATGTCATAAGCAACCATGTCAAGTTCCTAAAGCTGTAACCACACTGACATGTGAGGACTAGACAAAGTACTTCTTAGTGAGAAGATCTTCCCATCAAGTTCCTTCTAAACATCTAACCTTCCAGCCCTAGGCTATAGCTGCTCCCAAAGTCTCCAGTCACAAGATGGGTTCCTGGAAGAAATATTTTCTGGTGAATATCTTCTTACAAGGCAAAGGAGTTCATCCAACTGTTGAGGTTATGGGCAGTTGCCTTTCATTAGCTGCTGGATCTCCTGGGAGGTGATTAGAATGCAGAAGGCCTCCAGGCACTACCTTAAGAAAGAATGAACTACAAATTGTAGCATTTTTATTGTTGTTGTTTCCCAGGCCTCACTGCTCTGGGCTGATATTTTTAGCTAACAGAGCTAGAGAGACCAAGGTAAGGTGGGGATTGGGTTAAAACCTGGGTCATGTGCATGGCAAAGTAGACACCTTCCCAGGTGAGCTATCTCATTGACCCTAGGAATTAATTTTTTAAGACTTATTTATTTTATAGATACAGAGAAATCAAGTGGAAAGGAGTAGATAGAGAGAAAGAGAGATACCATCAGCAGGGCTTATGAAGCTTCCTCTCTACAGATGGGGATAGGGAGGCTTGAATCCAGCTCCTTGTACAATGTAACGTGCACTCAACTGATAGTTCCAATGTTGATGCAAAACTCTGGCCCACAGCATATAGTTTCAAGAATGATGCAAATTGTGTAGTCCGGGAGTGACGCAGTGGATAACGTGTTGAACTCTCAAACTATGAGGTCCCAAGTTCAACCCTCGGCAGTACATGTACCAGAGTGATGTCTGGTTCTTTCTCTCTCTCCTTCTGTCCTTCTCATTAATAAATAAAATATTTTTAAAAATAATGCTGAAAATTGGTATTATTGTGTTGTCAGAAAATCCATGACACATTTTTGCATAGAGAAAACACATCACAAGTTTTCCGACAACTCAGTATTTTTCTGTCAAACTGTACAAGCAGTTCATCAAATTTCAAGCACAAGTTTCCTAAAAGTACCACCAGGGGGCCCCAGTGGTCACACTCAGTATTTGGGATGGGTTCATGTAGCTCATCCAGCTTTGTGAACATTGAACACTTGTGCACTCCTACATCAGTAACAGGAAAACTAACCTAAACAGAGTCAACACAACTAAACCAGATTCTTAGGATTGCTGTCACCAGAAATGCACAGTCATTGTGTCACACTAAAGGATAGTTACTGTTGGCACTGACTGGCTGTTCTACAGGCATTTACTGGTACCTTCAAATGGGACCCAATAGCTGCAAGGCACAAATCTCTGGCCATGCCTCCCACTTGGGTGGTTAGGCTATTACACTTTGGGTTTATCCTGGGCAAGGAGTGAATCTGCCCCACTGTGGTCATCTTCATCCCCTCCACTGTTCTGGGGGACATTACAACGTATATTGTAATGTCATATGCTCATATTAAATAAGCTTAGCAAGAAATGATAGCCAATCCAACCTGCTCTTATTGACTACTAAGATTCTACTAATTAAAAAAAGCTGTTTTCCAAGAAAATGACCTTAAATATATTCCTACCTTGCTCATAATTATACAAACAGTTCTTATACAAACAGAATGCTATATGTTCAACCTGACAAGTGTGCAGATGTGTTTTAATTAAGTCACAAGAAAATACAGGTAAGCACCCTGAGGGAGCTGACACCCAATGTAGAGAGAGCTTAGTAATCACTAGATTGATTACCTCCTGACTTCAAAGACATGGGTTAATTCCGCCTAACTTTGAATTTTTGTATAACCAGAAGTACACAGTTTCCACTCTGGTGTCTATATTCTTTTATTTAACAGTGTGTACAACTTTTTGCTATATATTGCCATGACTGGTTCATTTCCATTATTGTGTCTTTTCAGTCATATTAATTTGTGCATTCTTCTGATGATGGGTATTTATAAAGTTTTAGTTTGGACTAGAATAATATTGTGAATGTATCTTCAGGTACACATGTTCAGTTTTGCTGGATAGAGTCCTATAATATGAAGGGTGACGTTTCTGGGCCAGTTAGGATGAGCATGTGTTAGTATGTAGTAGATACACTCTATGAACTGCATGCCATTTAGAATGTCTAAGAGTTTCTTTGAGAGTGAATGTTCATATCTTTAAAGTCGCAAGTAGAACAGCATTCCAATGTCATTTGAGAGGTTAGTAACTTTATCTTGACATTATGTTAGGTAATGCAGATGTTGATTCATGACTGATATATAATGAAGAATTAAAAAACATGAATTTGTGAAAGAAAATAGTAGTGGAGACTAGGCGATGGTACACCAGGGGTTAAGCGCACAAAGTATAAAAGGCAAGGACCTGCGGGGGGGGGGGGGAAGGGGGCACTTCACAAGCAGTGAAGCAGGTCTGCAGGTATCAATTTTTCTCTCCCTCTCTGTCTCCTCTCCCCTCTTAATTTCTCTCTGACTATCCAAAAAAATTAAAATTAAAAAATGGTCACATGCACAATGGATTCATAGTGTAGGTACCAAGCCCCAGCAATAACCCTGGAGGCAAGAAAAAAAAAGTAGTCAAATTGTCATTAATACTTTGTGACAACTATGATGGTTATCCTAGGGTGGGGGTGGGGGGGAAGTCTGAGGTGAGAGTGGAACTATACCCCTATAATTTTATAATATTGTAAACCATTATTAAATGAGTAATATAAATAAATTCAGAAAAAATGGTTAATGTACAAAAGCCAATTTTGTTCTGGATCTTATAAAGTATATGTATTGATTTGGGAAATGGTTTTTAAAAATTCCAAAATGTCCGGAGGAAAAAAAATAGAACTCCTTTTCTTTTAGTTTATGTGTCTTAGATTTCAATCTAACAATGTTTCCATGCCAACCCTTGACTTGCTTACATGGAGCTCTGGGTAGGTGCTGATGAGTGGGTGCTCCGGTTGTGTCAGAACTGATGGAGAAGTAACCACTCAGGTAATCACAGGGATTTACTGGCTAAGCTTACATGGGACCTAATGGCTACATCCACTCCAAGTCATTATAACTGGCTTTCAAAAATGTTAGTTTCCATTTCTAATAAACTGTAAAGCACTCTGCAGTCTTAGTTCTTAAACTCTTGCTGCTTTTTTTTTAAACTACAGAGAGTATTTTATCATTTATTACTTTGACCTTCTTTGCTTTTTTCATTATAAAAAAAATCTATAAACCTATATGAATAAAATGTATTATTCAGACTAATTATTATCCATACTAGTAAAGCACATTATCCATCATAATGCATCGTCCATACTAATAAAATAGTAGAAATTTCTCTTTGTCTCATTTCATGAGATTTGCAGGAAAGAAAGAGAAATGTTTCATGGACATAGGATCATTTCATATCCTTAAATACTACACATCTTGGTGGAATCACACACTGAGGTATTTAAAGAAGAAAGCAAAAACCCATAAATAGTTATTACTTTTAATATTTAAGCACAGCCATTCTATTTTAACATTGCAAAGGGAAAACTAAGCAAGTAATGGACAAGAAATACTTTATTCAAAACATGTGAGTGACTGTCAGGAATGACTGGGTGTCAGGACTAGTCTCACCATAGTACATGAAAGGTAATGAAAGCAAGGATGTGGTTTGAAACTGATTCTGTTTTCTTTTGCCCTCAAAGCCTCTCTGCTCCTCTGCACAAGAAGTTCCAAACATACTTCCTCTCCACCAAAACAAACAAACAAACAAAACAACAAACTAAGCTTAAAAAAAAGACTTTGAAAAATGTATGGCGATATATTATTGCATTAGATTGTATTATGCAATAGAGTATCTCACATTTTATTCATGGATTTGGAATCACACTGAAAGTGAAAAATACAAGTGGCAAAAAAATAATAAAAAAGTGGTCCGGGAGGTGGCGCAGTGGATAAAGCACTGGATTCTCAACCATGAGGTCCTGAGTTCTATCTCCGGCAGCACATGTACCAGAGTGATGTCTGGTTCATTCTCTCCTCCTATCTTTCTCATAAATAAATAAATAAATTCTTAAATAATAATAACAAATACAAATGGCCTTTTATCAAAGGCATAATTAAAATATAAATATATATTTATTACACACATATACATACACATACACACACACATTAGAGAGGGGGGAGCTCACAATAAGAGGTCGAGCATTCAAAAAGGGCTAGCTTGCTTTCTAAGAAGTGACATGTGAGGCCTTAGCAGCCACAGCTTAGTAAGATGTCGCCCATCTGGTCCTTACTGTATAGTTTTACCCAGAACTCAGAAAGGTGGCTGTCATGGAGCGGCAAGTACTAAGGTCAGCCGCTCGCCTCCATTTCCTGGTCGGCCCTCTGGGCACACAGTCCCCGGAAGTCCTCCCGGGGCCGCCTCACCCTCCCAGCGCCCGCAGACACGCCCTTCTGCCAATAATAAGGGCAGCGCAGTGCCCTGTGCTCAGACCTGCAGCCCCACCCTGCCAGAGCCCGTCCAGCGGAGCAGCGGGTAAGGCAGACACCGGGCACTCCTGATTGTGGGTGTTGGGGGTGCGGGAGAGACACCCTCCCCCCGCTGCCACTTCCCACCTCCAGGTGTTTCATGTCCCAGGTCCCCTGCGGGTCAGGCGCTGAGATCCACTGGTCTGATCAGGATTTTGAGGCGGGGGAGAGGAGAGGCAAGCCTTGAGATTTAAATGTTTTTCTTTCCTCCGGAAGCTGTTTGAAAGCGTCTTCTGACAGTCGTGGGTTGGTGCTGCTTCTCCTTTCTTTGCTTGAAGGAAGGGAAAAGAGACTGATACTACGCGATCCTAGAAATTCATCCTCTGCAAAAATAATCCCGTTTATTACACCTAAACCACCACGACAACTGTTACTCTTCTTTGCCTATATTTAGGGAAACTGAGGCTAAGAGTAGAGCTCTTGATGGACGGGCGTCCAGGTGCTCAACTACTGCAGGTGACTGACTGTAGGGGCCATAGGGAAGATACTTGTCAGCTTTTCTTTGTCCAACTGTCCTGCCTGACCCTGAGGCCTCTGATAATTTACAAAGTTTCAAATACTACACCAGCTACCGGACTCGGGGCACTTAACCTCTCTAAGCTTTATGTGAACCTCAAGAATGAGGTTCTTGACTGGAATATGCTTTAAACCACAGTGGGAAATGATCCTGATTTTCCAATGGAAACATTCTTATTTAGGCAAATGAGGGCGATGGAGTGAGTCATTGGAATGATTCGGAGATTTGAACCCAGGGGTCAGAAATGCGTGTGAGCTTGGCAGGACCTGCCTGCTGCTGACTGCTATCCCCAGGTCTCAGGTGACTCCAGCTTGGCCTCTTCTTTAGACTCACTTTTTTTAGACTCAGTGTCCTCTAGTACACTCTGGGTCCTAGTCTTGTGTCACTGTTGAGTCTGTGACTCATCATCCTAAGGTTCACATATCTGCAGTTGGGAAAATGTCTTTGTTTTCCTGAAAGAAAGAAGAAAAAAAAAAAAAAAAGGAAAGAAAGGAGGAACTGTAGATTTCACAGTATTTCAGGGTGCTTAGCAGAGTAATGATGGGGAACTGCAATTGCTCAGTTGCTCAATCTGTGGGTGTCAGCATGTGCCTCTGTTCTGTATTGCAGCCTTTCCACCATGGAGCAATTGAGTACAGCCAACAGCCGTTTTGCGGTTGAACTGTTCCGCACCCTGAGTGAAAAGGATCCTGCTGGCAACATTTTCTTCTCTCCCTATAGCATTGCATCAGCAATGGCCATGATCTACCTGGGGGCCAAGAGCAGCACTGCTGCACAGGTGGCCAAGGTCAGTAGAAATAGACAAAAAGATTCACTTCCCTTGTTTCCTTGCTAAAACATGTATCCAAGAGTGCTGTCTGTGTATTACTGGAATCAAAACATACAGACAATCGGAAAGAATTTCAGCTTTGGCAGAGAGACGTTATTGGGAGAGAACTGCTCCATGGCAGAGGATGAATCTTGGCCTGCTAGCCATAAATAGTACCCATTACATCTCTTATTTTTTAAAATATTTATTTATTTCCTTTTGTTGCCCTTATTGTTTTATTGTTGTATTTATTATTTTTGTTGTTATTGATGTCATCATTGTTGGATAGGACAGAGAGAAATGGAGAGAGGAGGGGAAGACAGAGAGAGGGAGAGAAAGATAGACACTGCTTCACTGCTTGTGAAGCGACTCCCCTGCAGGTGGGGAGCCAGGGCGGCTCGAACCGGGATCCTTCAACCGGTCCTTGAGCTTTGCGCCACGTGCGCTTAACCAGGTGCACTACTGCCCGACTCCCACATCACTTATTTTTAAGCATGATGATACAGGGGAAACTGCATAGACAGTGGAGAAGTTGGTAATGTCGCTTTTAGAGGGCATAAGACCCCATATTTGATAACAGATGTGACTCTGAGCTGTATCTATTATGAATCTATGTGAGCAGGATGCCTGGCAACTAGAGGCCAGGGCCAAGGTGGTGACAATGTGGCAGGTCATTCTTACAGCAGGAAAGGGCACAGTGGAGTTAAAACTTCTTCTTTTCCTTAAGGAATAATTTCGAGAAGGGGAACTCTGACTTTCCTTGATACTGAGAGGAAAGCAGTAGTAAAATTAAGCTCTTTCTAACATACCACTATAACTAGGGAGGGTCTAACTTTGGGTTCAAGTTTATGGACCAGTTCCAGCTGCAAATCTCCTCCTACTACACTTAATGGAAAACCAATTATCTTCACCATACAGATTCAAAAACATTTTAAAGTTTTCAAAAATTCACTTTATTTATTTTAATAAGTCCAGTACTAATTGTTAGCTGTTTCTTTTTTTTAATTTCTTTATTGGGGAATTAATGTTTTACATTCAACAGTAAATACAATAGTTTGTACATGTATAACATTTTCCTGTTTTCCATATAATAATACAACTCCCACTAGGTCCTCTGTCATCCTTATTGGATCTGTATTCTCCCCCCACCATCCCACCCACCCCAGAGTCTTTTACTTTGGTGCAATACGCCAATTCCAGTTCAGGTTCTACTTGTGTTTTCTTTTCTAATCTTATTTTTCAGCTTCTGCCTGAGAGTGAGATCGTCCCATATTCATCCTGTTAGCTGTTTCTTATAGGGGAACACTGGCTTCTATTTTGAGACTTCCCAGGCACATTATGAACTGAGCAAAAAAATAGTTTAAGGGTCCTCTCATTTCCACTGAAACAAATTAATCATAGCGGCTACACAAACATTTCGTATCTCTTTGAGTAGTAGACTTTGTACATACATAGCTTCTTCTTCATAAGAAGGAGCCAGCCCAGCTTCATAAAACCATAAAATGACTCTTGCTTTAAAACTAATACATGGGGAATTAAACTTTTGCCTAATGTTAAATTTAAAGAAGTTGTTTTTCAATAACTAGTGTACTAGTGCCAATATTATAATAGTAGAAAAATACCATTCTCAATCTATAATGCTTTTTTTTTTTTTTTTTAAACCAGAGCACTTCTCTGCTTTGGTTTATGGTGGTATGGGATTGAACCTGGAACTTTGGAGCCTCAAGCATGAGAGTCTCTTTGCATAACCATTATGCTGTCCACCCTGCCCAATCTATAATGTCTTTGTGTACCTGCATAGGTAATGGTTCTTACTTCTTACAGAAGCTACAGACTTCTGAGAATGTTTGGTCAAATCATGTTTGAGACAAAATAAACATATGAACATATCATATGACCTCCTTTGGGAAAAATAGCAGACTTGTATAAATATTTAGTATATTAACCACTCATATTTGTTAAGCTATAATTATAACAAAAAGTGATGTAAAAGCAGGTTGGCAAAATTGTTATGTATCATAAAGCTCCAAATCTTGGTTTCAATATAATTCGTTCTCCACTGAAAAATTAAGTTTTGCACCCTTCCCTACAATTAGTAATAATAAAGCACATTAATTCAATTTAGTGAAACTAAATGTCAGAGAATCACTCTGATTTCAAAATAAATGTTTATAGGCATGTTTTCTTTATTTTAGACTCTTCATTTTGATGAAGTCAAGGATATTCACTCAAGATTTCAGAGTCTGAACGCTGATATCAATAAACGTGGAGCTTCCTATATTCTGAAGCTTGCTAATAGGTTATATGGAGAGAAAACTTACAATTTCCTCCCTGTAAGTACTTTATATCATGTTATGAAACTCACAAGACAATGCAGATATTCTTCCAGATCAAACAAGAGCCAGTGTTGCTTTTTAAAAATTTTCAGAAAAAAATAGTAAGAGTGAAAAGTGTATCAAAGACAATATTCCTATCAGTTTATGTGGTTTTGCTTTATAGTCTTCATAGTGGAAAAAATCCGACCTGACATTTACTAAAGCAAAATGAATTCCACAGTTCCCTTCAGAGTACAACTAGTACATGCATATTTATGAAAATAATAGTCAATTGAGAAAATAAATTGGTAATTTTATATAACACCAGAAATCGAAACTGTACTTAATAATAGTTCACATAGTAAAAATTTAATGGTACTTTTTTCATAATAAAGACAGTATAATGGTTAGAAAGTTTTTAAACAATGAAACTTAATCCTCAGGATAATTTCAGTTGCCTTTAGAGATTTTAGAAAACTATTTCTATATGGAGTTGGAGTTATTCACATCTTTCCTTTCCCCCTCCCTTACCCTTTTTGAATTTAAATAGGAGTTCTTATCTTCAACTCAGAAAATGTATGGTGCTGAGTTGGCCAGTGTGGATTTCCAGCGGGCCTCAGAAGATGCAAGGAAGATGATAAATGAATGGGTCAAAGGGCAAACAGAAGGTAAGAGAACGAGAAGGATATATGTTTCTTTTTTCTGCTCCTCCACTTTCCTTAATAGTGCTTTCAAATTTAAATTTTCTGCGAAGTGGAAAGCTAAACAAGATTTAACTACAGAAGCTATGTTTTCCCACATAAGTTCCCCAGAGACTACATTTTAAACTTAAAACTAATGTAGAATGTAGCATAAAAGAAATACATCTAACCAGTCCCAGATTGTTTAATATATACATATATGGCAAGGAAGATCATACTTGTGAATCAGTTTTCACAAGCTATGTGGCATACTTCATGTCTAAGAAGTCAGACATAGAGTAGATAGGATTAACTCTTACCTCTCCACTCATGAAATGAGTCAAGGCACCTACAGATTCCTGTTTTCCATATTAGGAATTGTTCAAGGCCATGTTGTAGTTATAGGTGGAGATGTGTTTCAGTAGGGTCACTATCCTACCTCTAGGATATTTGTTTAAAAAAATTTTACTTATTCACTACATATCAGAGTTTCATATAGTACAGGCCAGGCCAGAGCACCACACTGGTACAGAGGCTTGTGGAAAATTCACTTGGTCGATTTGAAAAGACTGCCATTCACAAAGCAAAATGCTCATTGTTTATAGCATACTTTTAAAAAGGAGAATTTTCTTATTTTTAGACCCTTAACACATTTGACTTGCTATAAAGTGTGGGCCCTATTTGGGGGGAGTGTAATTGTGTCATCCTGATCTGTCTCATGAATTGTTTTATTCAAAGTAGAAAGATAACACTAGTAAAAAAAATTTTTTTAAAGTGGAAACATACCAGTAGGACTTTCTAAATACTCTGTTGCAGGGAAATGAAGTAGAAAGAATGCATTTAAGGCATAGGAGACATTTCATCCAATCAACTTCACATACTCTCTCCGCCCCCCTCCTCCCTTTACCTCTATCTGTATTAAATTTGAAAAGAAGCAGTCTACTGGGAGTAGTGGAACCACCCCAGTGTCAAAGTGTTTAACTGCAATTCACTGTGAATCAAATGTCAGTTCACCCCTGGAATTCTAAGGGGCTGGGCAGTGACAAATCAGGTTAAGCGCCCATAGTACGAAGTGCAAGGACCTGAGCCCGGATCCCGATTTGAGTCCCTGGCTCCCCATCTGCAGGGACATTGCTTCACAAATAGTGAACCAAGTCTGCAGGTATTTGTCTCTCTCTTTCCCTCTCTATCCCTTCTCAACTTCTCTCTGTCCTATTTAAAAAAAAAAAAAAAAAAAAAGATGGCCACCGGCAGCAGTGGATTTGTAGTGCAGGTACTGAGCCCCAGCAATAATCCTGGAGGCAAAATAAAATTTAAAAAAATCTGGAATTCTCATGTGTGGATTTACAATCAAACAAACAAGACTTACTTTTTCTTTTTTTTAGGAAAAATCCCAGAACTGTTAGCAGCAGGTGTGGTTGATAACACGACTAAACTCGTGCTAGTGAATGCCATCTATTTCAAAGGAAAATGGCAGGAACAATTCAGGGAAGAGGCCACCACTGAAGCACCATTTAGGTTGAGTAAGGTAAGGTGAGGCCGCTGTCTAAAGGACTCTGCTCTATAAGGATGCAGATAATAGAGAATTATTTGTTTTTTCAACTCTTCAGAAAGACACCAAAGTGGTGAAGATGATGTATCAGAAGAAGAAATTTCCACTGGGTTACATTGAGGACCTTAAGTGCCGTGTGCTTGAATTGCCTTACAAGGACAAGGAACTCAGCATGATTATCCTGCTGCCTGATGACACTGAAGATGAGTTTATGGATCTCAAGAAGGTAATGCACCTGTGTTTCTTGCTTCCATTTTGTATCTGATTCTTTTGTGACTATCAAGTGGGCTGTCCTTGATAATGTGTTTACTGATATTACTAATTCTTTCTCATTCTATTGATATTTACTATGCCAGAGCCCTAAAATAAATTTTCAGTAAGCAGTTATGGTTGGGAACTTCAGATGCATACTAAATGCATCATTGGTCAATAGCACCTTGTGGAAGTTCTCTTAAATGAACTAAAATGGCTGTTTATATGAAAAAAAAAAAAAACCTTCAAATTCCAGAACAAATATAGAGCTACTATAACATCCCATTTTTGCTGCTAACTCTCATCACAATTCATATCTATTGTTATTTAAATTTCCAATAGCTGCATGATAGATGAGACTCAAAGTGACATAGCAGCTTGAAAGTTATCTATTTTTCAGTATAAGCTCTCTAGAGATTTCTATAACTAATTTGAAGACTGTGGCATCTTTTGCCAGGGTTGGGCTTAGGCAAAACTGTTAAGATTATGCTTTTTCCTCAGTATCTCTAGATCACTATGTGTTTTTTTTCTAATTGCTATCAAAAGGAACCTAAGTATAATAATTTAGTCTATAGAAGATATATTAAAATTAATATGTTTCCTCTTTCTGTTATATGTCTATGATGTCTCTTTTCTGACCATAAAGTCTCATGAAAAGCTAGAGAGGTAGCTTACTGGGTAGGGTGCCTACTTTACCTTGTGTGACTCAGGCTCAATTCTTTGCACCACATAGAAGTATCAAGGAAAGCTTGATATATGAATGAAAAAGCCGACTAGGAGTCATGAAATCACATGTAGGCAAGACCCATGCTCTGCCAAGAAAAGAAGAGGGGAAAAAAAAAAAGGAAAAAATTCCCAGGAAAAGAATAATCAGCATCAGTAGGACAATGGTTCTATTCTAATCCGTAGTGGTAATAGCTGGCATATATATAGAATTTACTATCAGCCAAACACTTTATGAAAATTAATGCTTGGGCCCAGGTGGTGGCACTGTTGAAATTTAAATTTAAAGGGGGCTTTAGCAGCGACACATAAAAGATTAACTGCAGGGTGCTAAGAATGGGTTTAAACAATTAGAGGCTTTATCTGGGTGATGCAGGGCAAAAAGGCAAATATCTAGGTACTGCAAAATAAGCGGCTCCATTTAAGGTTAAGCAAAAGAGAGGTTTATATATAAACAAACAAACAAACAAACAAAAAACCACTGTGAATGTGAGGGGGGAAGTCTAGCTAAGAAAATGGGCAAAAGTCCAAAGTCTGAAACCAACTTACCCGAGATCACCACATGAAAAGACCAGGATCAGTCTGGAGCCACACCAAATGGAGAGTGCCATGACAAAGGTAATCCAATTGAGAGTGTGAGCTGCTGCAAGTCCTTGCAATTTGTACATTCCCTAGTTAGTGTGTTTGCCCCAGGCTGATGTCATTCGTATGCTAATTGTCCCAAACTCCTTTGGGGGGTCACAACAGTGGCACGCCTAGTTAAAGGCACACATTACAGTGCACAAGGACCCAGTTCAAGCTGTTGAGTGGTGAGTTAGAGCTACAGGTGTCTCTCTGTCTCTCTGTCTCCTCCCTTCCCAATTTCTCTCTGTCGCCATCCAATAGTAAATGAATAAACATTTTTAAAAATTAGGAGTGGGGTGGTGGTGTGCATGATTGAGCACACATGTTACGATGAACAAGGGCCTGGATTTAAGCCCCCAGTCCCCACCTGCAGGAGGAAAGATTTGTGAGTTGTGAAGCTGCAGGTGTCTCTCTGTCTCTCCCCCTCTCTATCACCTCCTTCCTTTTGATTTCTTGCTGTCTCTAATAAATAAATAAAGATAATAAAATAAAAAAAGAAAAATTAATGCTCTTAAGAAGATACTATTATTCTATTTTATATGAGGAGCTCAGACCTTTTAAATTTTACTTAGGAACTATTAGAGATCCATGATCTGCAGGGATCATAGACCATTTCAGTGAGCCCTAGGGTTCAGAGGAAATAGTGACTTAAAAAGAAAAAATCTCTTGGGGCCTGGATGGTGGCTCACCAGGTTAATTGCGTGTAGTTAAAAAAAAAAATCTCATGGGGGGTAGGTGTTGGTGCAACTGGTTGGGCACACATGCTACAAAGTGCAAAGACCTAAGTTCGAGCCCCTGGTCCCTACTTGCAGGGGGAAAGCTTTGCAAGTGGTGAAGCTGTAGGTGTCTCCTCCCTTTCCTCTTGATTTCTGACAGTCTCTATCCAATAAATAAAGATAATTAAAAAAAATCTCTTGTGTGACCTGGAAGTTGGCACACAGTGGGGAAGGTGTCGTAAGGTAGACTCTCAAGCCTAAGATCATGAATTTGACCTCTGGAATTGCAGGTGCCAGAGTGGTGCTCTGGTTCTACCTTTATCTCTGTCTCCTCCCTGTCATGTTAATAAATAAATTTAAAAAGTAAAAATAAAATTTTCTTGTACCACTCATTCATTGCAGTGATGCAGCATAATAGTCTTAGGTAAATAGATGAATAGGTGGGTGGGTACATGAACAGATGGATAAGTGTGAGGATGGAGTGGATTTGTAGATAGATGGTTTATTGATGGACCAAATATACAAATTTACTATATTTGGGCTCTTGATAGCTTGGTACACAGCTCACCTCTATTATCACCAATTACTGAAAACAACTGGTGCAAAACACGAAGGAAACTCTTTGACACCTGATATTATGGGTCTATTTATTTAAATGATGCATTATTAATTTACTAACTCTAAAAATTGTTTTCACTTCTTCTCTTTGCCTATTCTAATTCCAGATTGAGGAGCAGATGACTTTGGAAAAACTGCAAGAGTGGACCAAACCTAAGAGCATGAGTTTGATTGACGTCCATGTCTACTTGCCCAAGTTCAAGTTGGAAGAGAGCTACACTCTCAACTCCCACCTGGCCAGCATGGGTGTGGTGGATCTCTTTAACAGTAACAAGGCTGATTTGACTGGCATGTCAGGAGTCAGAGATATTTTCATATCAAAAATTGTCCACAAGTCCTTTGTGGAAGTGAATGAGGAGGGTACAGAGGCAGCGGCTGCCACAGGAGGCATTGCCACCTTTTGTATGCTGATGCCAGAAGAAACGTTCAGGGCTGACCGTCCATTCATTTTCTTCATTCGTCACAATCCCTCAGATACCATATTGTTCTTTGGCAAACTTTCTTCCCCTTAGAAACTGTGGGAACATAAGGTCAGGCATAGGGCCTTATTATCTGCTTTTTTAGATGATGCCAATTTACATATATTTTTATCAATAAAACTGCTATCAAACAAAAAATACTTATTTTATAAATTCAACCATTTGGCCACTTATAGTCTTTGACTTTGACACAGTATCTATTTTATTTATTTTTATATTTAAAAAAATCCAGTGATTGTTTAAATTTATCAAGCTTAAAATAAAAAAGGAGAAGAAGAAGAAAATAAAAAGAGGAAGAGGAAGAAAACTCCCAGAGTGGGAGAAATGTTAGGGAAAGATGGCTAGATGATCCTGAAACCCAATTCCACTAGGACCTTGAAAGAGGGAAAAAGGAAAGATATTCAGAAATATTAATAGGTGTAGCTGTGCCTTAAAATGCAAAAGTAGGCAGGATCATAGGAAATAAAAGGGAAGGGGGGATTACATGAAACTAAAAAGCTTTGGGAGGGGGTAGATAGCATAATGGTTATGCAAAGAGACTCTCATGCCTGAGGATCCTAAATCCCAGGTTCAATCCTCCACACCACTCTATGCCAGAGCTAATCAGTGCTCTGGTAAAAAATAATTAATTATAAAATTAAAAAGAAAGAAACAAAATTTTTTGCACAGTTCTTAGTAGACAGTTTTGTTGGCTGAAAACTGGTTCTTGCTAGTATTTATTTTAAAAATTCTATTGCCATCTAGGTTACTGCTGGAGCTCTGTGCCTACAGTATGAACCCACCTCTCCCAACAGCCACTCCCTCCACCACCAACGCCCACCCCGTTTTCTTTATTTGGGTAAGACAGAGATTGAGAAGGGAGAGGATGATGGAAAGGGAGAGAAAGAGAAAGAGAGACACTGTTGGGAAATTGTGAGGAGCCTCACAAAGCATTAAGCCAGCTCCCTCTGCTCCACCCTGCATCCCTGATACTATGGCCTATCTACATAATCATTGTTTTGCCTGAAAGATCCCCACCCATTCCATTCCTTTGATCTATCTTCTTTCTACCCTCAAGACCCTCCCTGCCTCCAGCCTTTCTCCGCCCCTTTCCTATCCATTTCCATTTCCAACTTGCCACTTCTGGGTCTGCCCTTTAAAAGCCTGGGCTCTCTGATCAATGAAGGTACTGCATTGTCTCGCCACCACGTGTCTGTTTCGGAGTCATCTCCCTCAAATCGCTGAGTGAGTAGTAGTCCAGGCTGGTCGAGTTCTCTCCAACCCAGAGAACATGTACCTGGGAAGAGTCACCCCCACGCTAGTCCAGCAACTTACAACACTACTTTTGCCCTGCAGATGGGGACCAGGGGCTTGAATCAGGGTCCTTGTGCATGGTAATGTGTGCACTCAATCAGGCCTGCCACCGCTGAGCCCCTATTTTACTTTTTTAATTTATAAATTCAGTATGCTAGAGTCTCAACAACAATGTAGAATCAGTCTAGCAGCATAAACACAGGCACCATAGCAAACTAAACTAAAAATATTGGAATCGTTGCATGCAATTTATAAAACACTTTTTTATCATCAAGATGATTAAAGGGAAGGTTAAACATTTCAGCAACTAACACTGCATATTTTAATTAAAATGAAATGGAAATTCTAGTGATCAGGTGGGGGAGATAATAATGATTATGCAAAAGAGGGTTTTAAAAAATATTTTTGTATTATCTTTATTGTTATTATTTATTATACTATTTATTTATTATCTTTATTATTTTGTATTATCTTTATTGTTGGATAGGGGCAGCCAGAAGTCAAGAGGGAAGGGGGTGATAGGGATAGAAGCAATACTGCTTCACCACTTGCAAAGCTTTCTCCCTGAAGTTGGGGCCTGGGGACTCAAACCCAGGTCCTTGCACATTGTAATGTATGCTGAACAAATTGTACCATCACTTGGCCTTTGTGAAAAGAATTTCATACTTGACACTCTGAAATGTCAGGCTCAGTCCCTTACACCACCATAAGCCAAAACTATGCAATATTCCTATAAAAATGAAGGAGAGGGAAAGAAAGTAAGAAAGATGTTCTAAAGATAAAAAAAAAAACCATAAAGAACCAAACATAAGATTTATTAGTCTATCAGACAGAGATGGCAAAAGAGGAAAGTTGTGAGTTGTTAGATCAGAAGAAATCCATAATTTGTTCCAGAAATAGAAATATAAGAAAGTGAAAAGGATGAATAATAAAATAGTAGGAGAAGAAAGTCAAAGGAGTCAGTAAGAAGATGTTTCACAGGAAAAGAAGGGATAAGAAAGAACACTAGACAGAGTAATGTGGAAAGAGTTACCATTCATGAAATATGGAAGATGGTTTAGCAGGTAGAGTGGAGGACTGGCATGCCTAAGGCCCAGGGTTCACATCTTGCGCTGTATAACTGTATATGGCAGAGTGGTGTTCTGTTCTCTCTCTAATCAAATAGATTAAAAAAAAATTTTTTTTTCCCCCTAGAGTGCTGCTCTACTCTGGTTTATAGTGGTGGTAGGTGGTGGTTGAGGCGGGGGGGAGATTGAATCTGGAATTGAGCCTCAGGTATGAGAATCTTTTTGCATAACCATTGAACTATCTCCCCCACCCAATTTTAAAATCTTTAAAAAATAATAAAAAGCTGCCATTTGAAATGTGTATTCTAAGGACTGAGGAGATAGCATAAAGGTTATGCAAAAACAGTGTCCATGCCTGAGGCTCTGAGCTCCCAGGTTTAGTCCAGCACAAACCAGAGCTAAGCAGTGCTTTGATAAAAGCAAAGCAAATCAAAACAAGCAAATAAAAAAGAACTAGATGTGTAGTCTAAAACAAATTTTAAAAAGCCATAAATTCACAGATTCTAGAAGTCCTAGTAAAATCCCAAGCAGGACATTAGAAAAAGATCCATCTCTGGACACATCCTAGTAGAGTTGGATAACTAGGAGATGATCACAAATTAAATCAGATAGGGAGTCAGGCAGTAGTGCAGTGGGTTTAGCACACATGGCATGAAGTGTAAGGACCTGTGTAAGGATTCCAGTTTGAGCCCCCGGCTCCCCACCTGCAGGGGGGGTCACTTCACAAGCGGTGAAGCAGGTCTGCAGGTGTCTATCTTTCTCTCCCCCTCTCTGTCTTCCCCTCCTCTCTCCATTTCTCTCTGTCCTAAATGATGACATTAATAACAACAATAATAACTACAACAACAATAAAAAACAACAAGGGCAACAAAAGAGAAAATAAACAAAGTGAACAAAATATTTTTTAAAAATCAGATTCTTTAACAATAAATAAATAAATCAGATAAAAAAACAAACAAGGTACTCATAAAGGAAGAGTAGTTAAAAGGGTAACATGTATGTCAACAGAAATTCTTAAACCCAGAAGATTATAGAATGAATAATTTTATAAATTTATTCTAATTTTTTAATCCATCAGTGTATTAGGTATCTTTTTATTTTTATTAGTATTTTAATAATTATTAACAAGGCTGTGAGATAACGGGGGTATAATTCCATACAGTTCGTACCACTAGAGTTCCGTGTCCTATTCCCCGCCATTGCAAACTTCCCTATTCTTTATCTCTCTGGGAGTATGGACCAAAATTCTTTATAGGGTGCAGAAGGTGGAAGGTCTGGCTTCTATAATTGCTTCTTTGCGAACATGGATGTTGGCAGGTGGATCCATACCCCCAGCCTGTTTCTATCTTTCTGTAGTGGTATAGGGCTCTGGAGAGGTGAGACTTCGGGACACAATGTTGAGGTCATCTGCCCAGGGAATCCTAGTAGCATCTGCAACTTGATGGCTGAAAGGTGGTAAGACATAAAGTAGGACAAACTGTTTAATAAACAGGAACCCAAATGCAGGAATAGAGCAGATGAAATTAGGGGTCTTTGTGTGAGAAGAAACTAGGAAGTCTATTTTAGGTATGTTGCAAGGGGCCCATAATTTTAGGAATTTTTTGCCTGAGCCTGATAGCTAACACATAGGTGGACTAAAAATATTGTCTGGGAAGATGTTTTCAGAGTTTAGAATAAGACTAGAAAGCTGGATTAGGGCAGAAAGTAGCTTTTTATATAATTGTAAAAATAACACCAAAACCCAAATCCTGACAACTTAGAATTATTTTATACTCAGGAAAAATATTCTTCAAGATATTTCCAAACAAAAATAGAGGTCATTGTCAGCATATTTCTACTATCTCTCATCCAAATATTCTGAAGAATGTTCGTTATGCAGAGGGAATGTCAGAGTTGTAAGAAAGAAAAAGAACAAGGAAAATCTTAAATATTGGACATTTTAACGACTGTGATCAGATAAAGCAAAATGATCATTTTTGCTGCATTTCAATTATATTAGTGCAGTGTTGTAGTAGTTCAGTCATATTAGGGACAGTGTTGCAGATGTCTCTCCTCTCTGTCTCTTGTCCTCTATAAAAATAAAAAGCTGCCAGGAATGGTAGGGCATTGCAGGTTCCAAACTCTAGTATTAACACTCTTGGCAACAAAATAACAATAAATAAAAGTTCTTATTATATTATATTTTGATTAGCCAGGGATGTCTGTTGCATTGCCTAAAAACAGTCACTAAAACAATAATAAAGGGAGTTATAACTTGCAAAGTAAGCCAAACAGACTCCCAGGAGGTGTGGCCATAGAATAAGTGGGACCAAATCACCTCTCCTCCCAAGACAACAAATAAATACAAGAAACCCAACTGAAGTCATAATCTACAGCTGAAATTTCCTCAGCCTCAGGTGTGGTTGGAGCAAAAAGGGCTGTGGTCCTGGGTTGAAGAACAGCCAAGTCAAATCAGAGCTCTGGGCAATGAGGGGGCTGAGCTGCACCATTTTGGTGATTTCACTTTAAGTGCAGCAAGCAAGTAACATTATTCCTAGTGCTAGAAGAAAAGAGACAGGGGCTTAAAACCTCTCAATCTTTGATTCAGGGGTGTCTGAATTTAAGGCAAGGACACAACATAAAACAGGGCACTTGGGAGTCAGGCGGTTAAGCATGTGAAGCATATGCAGTAGGTTAAGCATGTGAAGCACAAGGACCGGCTGAAGGATCCTGGTTCGAGCCCCTGGCTCCCCACCTACAGGGAAGTAGCTTCACAGGCGGTGAAGCAGGTCTACAGGTGTCTTTCTCTCACCTTTTCTGTCTTCCCCTCCGCTCTCCATTCCTCTTTGTCCTATCCAACAATGATGACATCAATAACAACAATAATAACTACAACAACAATAAAAAAACAAAAACAAAAAAATAAATAAATATAAAAATTAAATAAATAAAATAAATATAAATAAATAAAAAAATATATATTTAAAAAAACAGGGCACTTGTGACCACAAGACAGCCCAAAGCAACCACTTCGACACCCCATTCCACCCACCCACCCGCTGCAGATCATACAAACAAGAGAAACCTAGAGATCACAATAGTACTACCTGCTGGCCATCAAATACAAAAAAAAAAATCAAAAGCAGAGAAACAGAACTAAACAACCAACTATGTCATACGAGCCAGAAAAAAATGAAACAGAGGAAACCCAAGGAATTATAGATTTAGAGAGACCCTCAGAGACAGACAACACAGAGCTCACTATGAGGAGTCTACAAGAAATTAAGCAAGAATTAAAAAGAGCATGTTACTATGGAATTAAAACATAGGAGAGGGGGTCCGGTGGTGGTGCAGTGGGTTAAGCGCACGTGGTGCAAGGCGCAAGGACCGGCTTAGGGATCCCAGTTTGAGGCCCGGCTCCCCACCTGCAGGGGAGTCACTTCACAGGTGGTGAAGCAGGTCTGCAGTTGTCTATCTTTATCTCCCCCTCTGTCTTCCCCTCCTCTCTCCATTTCTCTCTGTCCTATCCAACAACGAAAACCATCAACAATGGTAATAATAATAGCCACAACGAGGCTACAACAACAAGGGCAACAAAAGGGGGAAAGAATGGCCTCCAGGAGCGGTGGATTCATGGTGCAGGCACTGAGCCCAGCAATAACCCTGGAGGAAAAAACAACAACAACAAAACATATGAGAGAGGAACTCATAAAAGAGGTCACTAAGAATCTTCATATCTTGAAAGAAGAACTTCAGTCAGAATTTCAGGGATTAAAAGACACACTAACTGCAATCCATGCCCAGGTAGAAGGATTAGGAAGTAGATCCACACATTCAGAAGAAATAATCTCTAATCTAGAAGATACAGCCAGCCCACTCTTTCAGTTCAAAGATGAGGGAGAGAAATGGTTCAGAAAGACTGAAGCAATTTTCTGTGAAACTGCAGACTCTATCAAAAGATTGAATATAAGAGTGACAGGTATTGGGAGTCGGGCGGTGGCGCAGTGGGTTAAGCACGTGGCGCAAAGCACAAGGACCGGTGTAAGGATCCTGGT
Organism: Erinaceus europaeus; assembly: GCF_950295315.1. Classification (NCBI taxonomy): domain Eukaryota; kingdom Metazoa; phylum Chordata; class Mammalia; order Eulipotyphla; family Erinaceidae; genus Erinaceus; species Erinaceus europaeus. The sequence goes on from NC_080165.1 coordinate 29,247,986, forward strand.
TCAAGGCCCCAGCTCCCCACCTGCAGGGGAGTTGCTTCACAGGCGGTAAAGCAGGTCTGCAGGTGTCTATCTTTCTCTCCCCCTCTCTGTCTTCCCCTCCCCTCTCCATTTCTCTCTGTCCTATCCAATAACGAACAACATCAACAATGGCAATAATAATAACCACAACGAGGCTACAACAACAAGGGCAACAAAAGGGGGAAAAATGGCTTCCAGGAGCAGTGGATTCATGGTGCAGGCACCGAGCCCAGCAATAACCCTGGAGGGAAAAAAAAAAAAAAGAGTGACAGGTATATCTGAGGAGAACAAGGCCAAAGGCCCAGAGTCCATTTTCAGAGCAATTTTAGCTGAGAACTTCTCTCAGGAAACCATCAGAACATTCTCATTCAAGAGGCAGAATGATCACCCAGATTTATAAATACAAAAAGACCAATGCCAAGTTACATTACTGTAAAACTATCAAAAGTAAATGACAAGGAAAAAATTGTTGGCTGCTAGGGAAAGGAAAGAAGTTACATATAAAGCCAGAGCTTAATACTCATCAGATTTCTCTTCACAAACTCTAGAAGCAAGGAGATTGTAATGGCATATTCAAAGTTCTAAAGGAGAGGGAATGCCAGCCATAAATATTGTATCCTGCAAAATTATCCTTCAAATATGAGGTAGAAGTAAAGGTTTTCTCAAATATTCAAGAACTAAAGGAATTTGCCACAATCAACTCCACTTTACAAGAACAACTGAACTGAATCCCACAAGGAGGAAGCAAGGAAATACACATTCCAAACACCAAGTTGCAGATGCTACCATGATGTCAGTCTGACTCACCCAGACAGATGACCTCACCAATGTACCCTGGAACCCCACCTCTCCAGAGCCTTGCCATAGTAGGAAAAGATAGCCTTGCTCCAGTAGGGAAAGCTGGCAGTATGGATCAACCTGTCAATGCCTATGTCCATCAGAGAAGCAATTACAGAAACCAGACCTTCCATCTTCTGCACCCCATAATGACCCTGGGTCCATGCTCCTAGAGAGATAAAGAATAGGAAAGCCTCCAATGGAGGAGATGGGATATGGGAACTCTGCTGGTGGGAAATGTGTGGAATTTCACTGCCCTTACTCTATGGTTTTGTCGATATTTTTTATTTTTTATTTTACAAATAAATTAGATTTAAAAAATAAAGAAAAGGAATAGAAGCAGGACCATAGAAAAAAATTGCCAAATATATATAACAAGAGCTTGGTAGCTATAGAAGTAATAGTCAACTTATATCTGTAACCTTGGGAGAATTGCTATAGTTTCCAATGGGGAATGGTGAAAACAAAACTTCGGTGGTGGGAATGGTGTGGAATTATACCCATGTTATCTCATAATTTTGTAAATCAGTGGTCCTGGAGGTGGCGCAGTGATAAGGCTTTGGACTCTCAAGCATGAGGTCATGAGTTCAATCCCTGGCAGCACATGTGCCAGAGTGATGTCTGGTTCTTTCCCTCTCCACCTATCTTTCTCATTAATAAATAAATAAAATCTTTAAAAATTTTTTGTAAATCAATAATAAATCACTAAAAAAAAATGAAGTAAGCCAAAGAGGAAAAAACAAAAAGAATAACAAATATGCACAATCAATCCCAGACCAGAACATTGCCTTAAATTGCCCCCAAAACTTGGTAGTTTATTTTCAGGAGGGTAAGAAAGTGCTTTTAGGGGCCAGGTGTTGGTACACCTGGTTAAGCACACATATTAGAGTGTGTAAGAACCCAGGTTCAAGTCCCTGCTCTCCCCACCTCATGCAGGGGGAGAGCTTCATGAGTGGTGAAGCAGGGCTATGCCCTGCTCTCTGTTGCTATGCCCCCTTAATTCCTCTCTGTTTCTATCAAATAATAAACAAACAATACTTTTTAAAAGAAAGTCCTTTTAAAATAATCAATAAAATAAAATGTGATTTCTACATTGTTCTTTTACTTCAATAGATTATTGCCATGTTCTTGCTATCCTAAATTCTTATTCAGAAATAAACCATAACCAGAATTCTCATCTAAGCAAAACTATTTTATTTCAGGTCAAGTAGACCTCACTAAAATATAATGAGGAAAGGCAGTGGGTCAGCTGTGGTGGCATGTAGGTGACAGCTATTAATATTAACACCAACCTCAAGAAGCGTCACTGTTTTTATCTTACAGATGAAAAAAATCTGTAGATTAACTACAAGGATTTCGTGTAGCCTGGAATTTCCAACCTGCCTGGGATTTCCAAGCAGAATGTTGACTCTTACCTTGAAGCTGAGTAGTGACAAAGGCATTTTGAATCATCATGAGCCAAAGTTCTAGATCTCACTGAGTTTCATCCAGAAGAACAAAAAATGCCTTCAAATCTATTTTAAGGGATTTTTGCTCTTCAAAATTAATACTATGCTTTCCTACCCAGATGTAATTTTCATCAATCAAAATGAAATATCAATTTAAAAATATCCAACTTTCTCTTGAAAAGGCAACATATAACCAGGAATTATTGGGGAAGACAGGTAAACATTTCAGCAGAACCTGGTATGTCTTTTCCCCACGACACAAATTCATCTCCCAATGCTACAAACGTTACCACTAATATCAAGGTTTATTACAAAAAGACCATAATCTGGTTGGGGATTAAACTAACACACACACACACACTCTCTCTCTCTGATGACTCTGTCATTTAAAAAGGAATTCAGGACTAGGTAAGTATTTGTTATACTTTAACCTGAGAGAGGTCAATGGTTCACAAAATTACTGATACAGAATTGCAGTATAGATACTTTCTGATCTAAAAACCAGTCAGTAGCTGCTGTAACCTAAACCCAGTTTACAGGGTGTGCTAAGGTTGTTAGCGAATGAATCAGTTGAAAAGCTACTCTGCCTGTGGATGATTTGTAGTGTGTTATGAAACAATACTGATTTCCTCTTTTTTTGAAAGCTTTTTTTTTCCTTATTAAATACAAGTTAGTTTCCATAAGGCAGAAGAGAATCTGAAGGTGATTTTCTAGTACACTGGAGAGTCTTAAAACACTTAAGCAGGTAGCTTAGCATTGGAGGATAGTGCTTTCATATCTAAGGCTCTAGAGTTTCCAAGGTTTAATCCCAAGCACCCCCAAGATCCTATTATTCTAGAGAGGTGAGGAAGCTTCCTGCATAGCATCTAAGTGAAAAGTTCTTTATCTGCACATGCATTCAATAATAAGCACCAAGTATGTTACTTCTCACTGTCCTAGATGTCTTAGGGTTAATTAATCCTCAAACTGGGTGAATTGTGCACACATCATCATTCACTTCTTTTTATTGCTTTTAGATACTGTTGGCTTTCTTTAATCATTGCACTTATCAATTTCCCTAATTATTGCCTTTGACTTTACAAAAAATATAAAGCTCTTTTAAAACACTGTTTTTTTGACAAATGGCATTTGATAAGGATTAACTAGTGTTTTTGTGCAGTGCCTTCAATACAAGTTCTATAGCTAAAAGTAAAACATACCCATGGATTCAGGACCCAGATTAAGAATTCTCCTAGCACCATAGTAACCATAGTAACCTGTGAAGGTTTTATTTGAATTTGCTCTGCTATCCAAGGAGTTTATTACTGAAGGAAAACAAAACGAAAATCAACAGAATGGGCTCAGATACAGATGGTTCTTAAGATAAAGATCATTTTCAATATGGAAACCATAGGCTCAAGAGAAAAAAAGCAATGTGACAAACATAAGCATATTCATTGATAAACATGATAAAGATCAATCACAAAAACCACATAATTCTGGAAAATGACAGATGTGGCCCAATGTTCTATAAGGTGCTTTCAGATACTACTGTTCTACAGTTTTAAAAAGGGGTCATAGTTCTGTTTATGAATGTGACTTACAGGACACCTGTTTTGCTCAAGTCAAAAAAAAAAATTACCAGGCTTGCAAAAAAAAAAAAAATTCAGTGCAATTAGTACATCTATTGACCATAATTCATTTGCTGAGGACATAGTCATAAACATACAGACACAGTGCCCAACTAGTGAGGAGACTATCCCCCTTAAATGTGCAGAAGTATGTGGCTGTTTAGCCATGGGAAGCACAGTTCCTATGTGTGGAATGGAATAGGAGAGTTGAATACATTGGTTCTTTGGGAAAGTATTTACCTTCACTTGATTGTAACACAGACATTTTCTAATGCAAAGATTCATAGACTCTTGACAAAGATTGTTCATGAGTTATTTATTTATTGAAGACTTTTCTGTCTTTCTGATAGCCAGTCATGTCGCCTGGCAACCATTTCCTTGTTGATTTCATATGTACTTTTATCACTGCTACTATCACTTCAGCACATCTGTCCTTACTCTGTCTCCTCCTACAGAATAAAGTCCCTTTAAATTTTTAACTTTCCAGGCTGTAGAAACAGACTGAAAGATCCCCCAGAGACTGTTTTCTTCCCGTTATCCAGGCAGACTCAACTTGCCTTTGATTCTGAATCATTAAGGGACAAAATTCCTATTGAGTTCTTTTTTTTAAAATTTTTTATTTAAGAAAGGATTAATGAACAAAAACATAAGGTAGGAGGGGTACAACTCCACGCAATTCCCACCACCCAATCTCCATAACCCACCCCCTCCCATGATAGCTTTCCCATTCTCTAGCCCTCTGGGAGCATGGACCCAGGGTCGTTGAGGGTTGCAGAAGGTAGAAGGTCTGGCTTCTGTAATTGCTTCCCCGCTGAACATGGGCGTTGACTGGTCGGTCCATACTCCCAGTCTGCCTCCCTCTTTCCCTAGTAAGGTGTGTCTCTGGGGAAGCTGAGCTCCAGGACACAATGGTGGGGTCTTCAATCCAGGGAAGCCTGGCCAGCATCCTGGTGGCATCTGGAACCTGGTGATTGAAAAGAGAGTTAACATACAAAGCCAAACAATTTGTTGAGCAATCATGGATCCCAAGCTTGGAATAGTGGAGAGGAAGTGTTAGGGAGGTACTCACTGCAAACTCTAGTGTACTTCTGCTTTCAGGTATATATTTTGCAGTAGTTTATGGATACGTGTGCACATAAGCTCTCTCTCACAGAAACTGGTGTATATCTAGGTTATGGGACTTTGTTAGAAAGTGAACTACCTGAGATGAAATTAGAGTGTACTATAAAAGGAATGGTCTCACCTGAGTAATGAAGCTGAAGGGTTGTCATTCCACACGTGAAGTCTCTGGACACAGTCTGAGGTGAAGCATGTTGAGGTGGCAATCGTTGCTTTGGTTAGGTTGTGATCAGCGGATGCAATATTATTTGGTTTGGATTGGGAGATGCATACGGGAAAGTGGGCCCTATCCAAGGGTTCCAGGACTGGGGGAAGTAGGGGCTCTATAGTGGAGATGTGAGGTTCCTGTTGTCTTAGGGTTCAAAAAGACAATCGATAGTTAATGTTATCATCACATTATTTGTTAATTGGGTTAACTTTGAAAAGTCCTTTTGTTATGGTTTGCTGTACAGTATCCAGTATCTTGTATATAGCTGTGCTATTGGATGCTTCTAATCTACTTGGTCTAGGCTTTTGAGAGAGTCCGCATATCAAATACACAGCCTATGTATTAAAAGGATTCAGTTTGTGTTTTGAGAAACTTTGAGACATACAATTGATTTTCCCCTCTCATATTAATTAACTACTGATTTATATGTCTACATTTTGCTAGGAGTGTACATAAACACCATTCCCACCACCAAAGGACTGTGACCTATCCCTCCCGCCCACTCCCACCCCCCACTGGCCCAGGAAGCTGCATGTCTACCCCTCACCACTGGGTTTTTACTTTGGTGCCCTACTTTGAGTTCTTTTGTTTGTTTGTTTTTATATAGAACCCATGACTTCTGGGGCAGAATGTGCAGTTTTAATGAGATTGGCAAAAGTTCAGGTTCAGATTCAATGTGATATAAAGTATTTGATGAGATTTGGATTTGCTTTCCTAGAGAAAATGAGAATTGTGCTAAGCTTTGAATTTTCAAAACAATAGAGCATATTCCTTTCTCTGGTCATAAAAATGTTGGAAGATTCTTTTTATTTTTTTGGCTCCAGGGTTACTGGTGGAGCTTGGTGCCTGCACTATGAATCCACAGCTCCTAGAGGCCATTTCCCCCATTTTGTTGTTGAATGGTACAGAGAGAAATAGAGAGAGGAAGGGAAAGCAGAGAGAGGGAGATAAGGACAGACACCTGCAGACCTGCTTCACTGCCTGTGAAGTGACCCCACCCCCACAGGTGGGGAGCTGGGGGCTGAACCTGAGATCTTTACTCCGATCCTTGGGCTAGGCGCCATTATGCTTTATCTGCTGCATTACCACCTGGCCCCCTGGAAGATTCTTAAATAGTTGTGATTTATCTTTGGAAGACACTGAGAATTTCTTGTAACTGAAAGCAGGCCAGCTGAAGTCAAGTAAAATTGCAGAAGTTCTAGGACTTGGTAGATAGCAAAATGGTTTATGCAAGAGATTTTTGTGCCTGAGAATTGGAGGCCCTAAACACCACCATAAACTAGAGCTGAGTAATGTTATGGTTAATAATAATAATAATAATGTGAGCCCAGACCTACAGGGATGCAGAGGTTATATAAGCTCCTGTGCTGAATATGACCCCAGATCAAACCAGTGGGGTTTACAGTTAACAGTATTTATATACTTTTCCCATATTTGGGAGCTACTCTCTTCCCTGATCCAGCTCTCTAGTCCTTTTTCCAACTATGACACATTCTCCCCAGATAATAACCTGGGTCCACCTACATATTAGATGTCAGGCTCAAGCAAAAACTAATAAAGTCATCGGCCCTCTAGCATATACCTAAAACAGACCTACTAACTTTTTCTAAAATGGAGACTACAATCTTCATCTGCAATTTTCATACATTTAGGTTTATGATTAGTCAACAATTTGTTCTGCATTATATTCAACTCTTTTTCAGCCACCAGGTTCCAGATGATACTATGATGCCAATCCGACTTCCTTGGGCAGAGGACCCCACCATGTGTCTTGGAGCCTGGCCTCCCCCGATTCCTGCCACACTAGGGAAAGAAAGAGACAGGCTGGGAGTATGGATCAACCTGCCAATGCCTATATTAAGTGGAGAAGCAATTACAGAAGCCAGACCTTCCACCTTCAATAATCCTGGGTCCATACTCCCAGAGGGATAAAGAATACGGAAGCTATCAAGGGGGGAGACTGGATTTGGAGCTCTGGGGGTGGACAATGTGTGGAAATGTACCCCTCTTATCTTATGGTCTTATCAGTGTTTCCATTTTATAAATAATAATAATAAAAAGTGTAATAAAGTACTGACCCTTGAAAATTGCTGATGCTTTAGGGATTTTCTTGATGAATTTGTGCTCTTCTGCCCTGAGGACTGTTGCTCACTCTCTGACAATGTTTGAATTTCCATGGCTAAGCTACACTTATTTTAAATAGGTAAGCCCTATTTAAAATAAAGCATGCTGTAATAGGAATAATAATCTTTAGCTAACATTTATGTTTTAGTGAGGATCAAGCATCACTCTTGGTGGGACAGGATCTGAGAACAATGTAGAAATGATCATGAGAGAAAACATGAGGACACTGGGTTCTGGCTCTGGGGAAAATTACAAAATAATGGGGCTTAAACACAGCCTTTGAAAAAACAAACAAAAGCACTGGCTGAAAAGTGTCCTAACTAGGGCACTCTTGTGCAGGGTGTGTGGAAATACCCAAGTACACAGTTATCAGACAAGTATAAGCTTATTCTGATTTCTCCTTCTTCCTCATCAGCCAGAGTTGAAAAGAACTATAGGTTTTCCCAAACTTTCATTCCTGTTTATATTTTTTGTGATGGCTTACATTTAGAAAACCAGGAGTAGAATTTTTGTGACCAGATAGAAGACATCTATTAGAAAACCTGACAGTTATTAGAATTATGATTTAAATTGAGATGCTGTGTCGCAAGGTAGAATTTGAACTGACATACTAATCTCCCATCTTTTATCTTTTATCTTTTCTAGAGATTTCTCTAGTGAACCAATAGCATATATAGAGTCTTTGAGGAAACTATCAATGAACTGAATGTCTTAGGAGTTTGGTTAATTGCACAGAAATAGAAGAGGGGTTCATTTTTTGTTAATTTCATAGTTACTCAGAGGAATCAGGTCTTAAATTAAAACTCCACAGCCATAACATATCAGTATTTTTATTGCATTGTTTCTTTGTTTGCAGACTAAAGTATTATGAGATAATTAAATTAGGGAATGGTGTTTACTAGAAATACCAGTGGTAAAAGTTATGGTAGACGAAGTTATCTACCAGAATAACAGTGATTTTGATCTTTTCTCTCCCCACTATGGTTCGGTTTCTGTCACATGGCAGTAGATGATACATGATGACAGTAGGAATTCGATTAAGTGATTCAGAAGTTCCTTTCCAGTCCTATGATATCATGTGAGAGAACATTGATTATCTTCACATAATCTAATCTTAGGACTGAAAGATAACTTGTTGCCTGCCTTTATTTATTGATTTATATTTTAATAAGACAAAAAAAAGGATACCCCCTTCCAAGGCAGTAATCATAAAAAGAATGTTTGATGATTCCCTTGGTTTCATTGGCTAAAGGAAATAGCACATTAAGACTGGTTTTAGCACTTCTAAACAATATCAGCTACTTCTGAAGACTCTCCAGTTATGAGAGAAAAATCTTTACAGGTTCTATTATAAAGGGGTACTAGATAGGGGGTTTTAAGATCTATTAAAAAACCACTTTCTATGGAAAGTGTTTTATAATTATGATTTTTAATTCTTCTCTCATTATGTAAGTAGACATCATCATCTCCATTTTACTAAAGAAGAGACTGAGGTTCAGAGAGCAAATGTAATGAGTCAGGAGGCAAACTACACTTGACTTCAAACCCTCCTCACTGTACCACCTGTAGCTCTCAGTGAGTGATTGTGGTGGAATCTGGGGTGAGGATGGATGGGCCTGGAGGGAGAGGGACAGATCCTGGCCACTTTTGATGGAAATCTCAAATGATAGAGAAGTTTGGGCCCATCAAACTTTACTGAACTTAGAAACAAAACCCCTCTCATACACATGCCTCCAATTTCAAAATAGATATAGGGCACTTTTTTTTTAAAACAGGAGATCTTAAATCCCAAATAGCAAGTAGACAATAAAAAGATATTTCAGAAGCAGTGTTCCACCTTGCCCTTTATCCCTGAACTAGGCTATTGAGCCAAGATTGAATTATGGCCTCCATACCTTTACATTTCCCATGAATTATTGCTGTCCATGAGTCAGAACTCTTACCCTTTTTTAAATATTTTTTTTAAATCTTCCTTTTTTGTTGCCCTTGTTGTTTTTTATTGTTGTAGTTATTATTGTTGTTACTGATGTCGTTGTTGTTGGACAGGACAGAGAAAAATGGAGAGAAGAGGGGAGGACAGAAAGAGGGAGAGAAAGATAGACACCTGCAGGTCTGCTTCACCGCCTGTGAAGTGACTCCCCTGCAGGTGGGGGCTGGAACCTGGATCCTTACACAGGTCCTTGGCTTTGCGCCACATGTGCTTAACCTGCTGCACTGCACTACCGCCCTACTCCTGAGTCAGAACTCTTAAAGGTAAGTTATTGAAACTGGATTAAAAGGAAAGAAAGGGGAGATTACTAGAACTTTGAAGCTACCACAGAAAACAGCAGGGGTAGTGTCAGCATGAGAATCATCATAATGGGCCTCCAAACCAGCAATACTTCTCTTGGCTGGTTTCCTGCAGTCTGTTTCTTCACTCATGCTTTCTTCATAATACAGGAAACATATGTTCTCACCTCCTGAGTGGCATGAGTTGGGAAACTAAGTTGAGTAAGGTTCTTTTTCATTGCGTCTTCATTTCATGTACCTTTGGGGAGTTTTGAACTTACCCTTCTTGGGAAGAGATTTGAACTTGGGCAGAATGAGTGGGTATCCCTGATATTCCATGCCTGGACCTGAGGCTTTGACTAGTGGTTGAACGTGGCACAAGGCTGGCCTTGCTGTGTTGGTCTGAAGGAAAACTTTCAGGAACCATCAGAAGATGAGCAAAGTTTCTGTCTTCTGGGGAAAGAGATGAGAAATCCCAGGGAAGCTTGTGGGAGGAAGAAAATAATTTGGAAACATGACTGGCTGTTTGATTCTATTTCTGAACCAAACACCTTCCTCCCCCCCCCCTTTTTTAATCACACCAACAGATCTAGGGTAACTTAAAACTTTGTCTCTTAACATTTAATAATAGCACAAATGCCATATTTAAACACAACCCTTTGGGCTTCAGTCTTCAGAAATACAGATTCTAGACTGGAGAGATAGCCCACCGGGTAGGGCCTGTGCCTTGCTATGTAAGGTTTGAGCCTGGCACCACATAGGAGATGCGATGGCTCCAGTGCTGTGGGTCTATTTCTCTCTCCCTGTCACTCTGACTGCCTGAATGAAAAGTGGCCCCAAAGCCATGAAAGCATGCATGTGAGGCCAAGGCAAAACAAAATAATAACAAAGACCTGAGAGAAATACTAATTCAGTAAAGGAGCTGGAACTTACCTGTGCTTCTCACAGACTTTTGGGGGTACTATTGGGCCTGGAATCTGACTTTGAGTAGCTCCATCTTAGAAAATGTTGCTGGCGGGACCAGGTGGTGATGCACCTGTTTGAGTGAACATGCTACAGCACACAAGGAGCCAGGTTTAAACCCCCAGTCCCCACCTGCAGGGAGAAAGCTTCACACGTGGTAAAGAGGTGCTGCAGGTGTCTGTCTCTCCTTCTCTGTCTACCTACTCCTCTCTGTCTCTACTCAAATAAATAAGGAGAGAGAGAGAGAGAGGAGAGGAGAGGTGGGGAGAGGAGAGAGAGAGAGATAGAGAGAGAATATTGTTGGCTGTCCTACTGGCTTTCACTTTAAGTGTCCATAAAAACTTCCTAAGCTTGGATGGGAGTCAGTTCTGTCACTTGTTCCAGTGATACTCATGTGATGGAAAAGAGTAGAAAAAAGATTCTTGAGGCCAGGTGGTGGTGCACCTCGTCAAGCACACACATTACAGTGTACAAGCCTCTGGTCCCCACCTGCAGGGGGAAAGCTTCAGGAGTGGTGAAACAGGGCTGCAGTTGTTTCTGTCTCTTTCCCTCTATCTTCCCCTGCCCTCTCAATTTCTCTCTGTCTCTATCCAATAATAAATACATAATTTTTAAAAAAGAAAAGAGGTTCTTGACATGGACTGATCTTGAGTCTTATCTCCTTACATTATTTTTTTAAATTATCTTTATTTATTGCCAGAAATCAAGAGGGCAGGAGGAGATAGAGAGGGAGAGAGACACACCTGCAGCACCACTTCACCACTACCAAAGCTTTCCCCCTGCAGGTGGGGAATGGAGGGTTTGAACCTGGGTTCTTGAGCATCATAACATGTGCACTGAACCAGGTATACAACCACCCAGCCCCCACTTTGCATCTTCTATGACTTCAACACCATCATCACTTCAACACTATTTCCTGTTCTGGGAATGGGGTGAGGACAGGTAAACAAGGAATAATTGGGCTAAAACTTCTAAAGAAAAAAAAAAAAGGAAAGGAAATAACAACAAATGAAAAGCAAATCGATATTCATTTAAGTCTTCAACTACTTAGAGTCCTTATGTCCTGAGAAGGAAGTAGCCAGGACTGCAGAGAGAAAGGCAAGTGAGCTTGGAGTAGAAAACAAACTGAGCAGTTCCTTCCATTACTGTTTGGATAACAAGCAAACTAGTGAAAAAAATGGTTTATTTACATAATTTTTCCAAATAGATGAATACCTCCTAACAATTTCAGATAAAAAGTGGATAGTCTCTTACTTTTATTTATTTTTTAGAATATTTTATTTATTAAGAGAAAGATGCAGAGGGAAAGTTTCAGGCAGAGAAGGACAAGAGCACCGTTTAGCTCTGGCTTACAATGGCACTGGGGACTGGACCTGGGACCTTGGCACCTTAGGCTTGAAAGTCTTTTTGTATAACCATTATGCTGTCTCCATAGCCCATCCCCTTACTTTTAGACAGCACTGAATGTCCAATAAAATACTTACACTTAGGATGTATATATATATATATGTGTGTGTGTGTGTGTATAATTTTTTTTTATTAGTGAGAGAGAGAAGCATCCAGGAATCTATGCTTCCAAGTTCAACATCCTACTCACTACACCACCTCCCAGGACTATTTATTTATTTATTTATTTTTGTTAGTTTGTTTAAAAGAAGTGTGTAATATAAAAGTGATCCTGGCAGCTAGATATCCTCACTTTAATTGGCTTAAATTGAGACCCAAAGGAGTTAAGGGGTTGGGCCATGGCTTTGTCTCAAAATCTGGCTTTACCAACACTGAAGAATACTAAAAGGATATAGAATGTATATTTGCATTGAATTACTCATTTGCAGAATGAGGAGTTTTCTTTGGGTGATTTCATGGTGAGGCTTAACACTCATATATCTTTAAACTTGTAGAGTTACTGTATTCTACCCTCTTCTAGAGGTAAGGAACCATAGAGAGGCTAAATATTCTAAAACTCCTGAAGCTGTCCAGATTTTATATAATCTTACACATTTACACATACTAGTGGCACTTAATATTTGGGTAGGGGAGTGGTTAATGGTTTACAGTATAGTTTTTGACACATGGGTAAAATTTCTTTAATTTTCTTTATTATCTTTATTTACTGGATTGAGACAGCCAGAAATTGAGAGAGATGGGGAGATAGAGAGATAGACAGATAGATAGAGAAAAAGAGAGAGAGAGAGAGAGAGACCTGCAGTACTGCTTCACCACTTGTAAAGCTTTCCCTCTGCACGTGGGGACTGGGGGGTTTGAACCAGGGTTCTTGTGCATTGCAATATGTGCACTGAACCAGGTGCACTACCACCCAGCCCAGGTAAAGTTTCTTACTCACTATGATAGGTATCTGCAAAACACTCTCAACCCCAGTTTTCCACTTTTCCATCATGCCCCAGGATCCCAGAGCCCCATCCTAAGCTCCTTCTGTCCTCCTTCCCCAGGGTTCTTTGCTTTGATACAATACATTAAACCAAATTCAAGTTTACTTTGTGTTTCCACTTTTCTGTTCTTGTTTCTTAAGTTCCACTCATGAGTAAGATCATCCCGTATTCATCCTTTTCTTTATGGCTTATCTCACTGAACATGACTCCTTCAAGTTCCATCCAAGATGAAGTGAAGAAGGAAATTAATTATTTTTATAACTGAATACAGAGGTCACCTTGCTCCATATCTGAAAGCAATGTCAGACTATAAGGGTTATAAGGGCTGCCTCTATAGGGAATCACAATATCCTTTCCCTTACTTTTCTGGGGTTTCAAGCAGCCACTAGCATACAAGATCCTCTTACTAGCATCTACACTCTAATACGTTTTTCCCCTGCTTCACTCAGACTTCACAGAAAGGTAAAGTAATGCTGATATGGTGATTGGATTATTGTATAGTGAGTGTGGATCCTAGTATAGAAACAAAACATTCTATTTACTATATCCTAAACTACCCAGTTATTATCCACAGTAGTTCAGCAAGCAAGGTGGGAAAGCCATTTTAGGATGTAACTGGCCCATTGTCATTAAAATATCATTGAAATATCATAGATGGGGATGTTTTGGGGTGTCTCTCTCCTTCTCCGGCGGGGTGGCCTCCAGGGGAAAGGTAATGGGCTGGTTCTTTCTCGCTCACGACAGGGGTGACATGAAGTAAAAGACACCAGGGGACTCTTAGCGTGAATCTAGAATCTGAGTCCTTGAGTCCCAGAATCCTAGAGTCCGTTTATTAGCAAAATTAACATGAGTTAAATAGCAAAGCAATGGAGGTAATTATTGTTGAAATATGACAGAAATTACAGGTTTCTTAACAGTCAGCATGCCCCCAATGTAGGGGGCTGGTATGACAGGAATTGATGAGATACAAAACAGTTATTTTCCATGACACAAGCAACTTAATTATCCACCAAAGGTATTTGAGAGAAGCATAGGGGTTAAACCAGTAGGGTGAGACAGAGATAAGATGGATATCAAAGAGCCATATAGTTTGGAATTTCTCTTATCTGGGGTCTGAGGTGTGTTCTTCTGTGATCAGAAGGTGACTTTGAATAAGTGAATCTGCAGCCATGTGGCCTGTAGTTAATGGAGGGAAGTACTGGGGTATCTGTGGGCCTGAGAGTCAAGAAGAAAAGAACCAAGTCTGAGTTTCCCCCCTTATGCTCACCTCAGTTGAGAGAGACTTACCAAGAGGTTATCTTCTCAGACCTCCATCCAAAGATGGGGGTGGTTCTCCCTAAGCTCTATCAGGCCTACACATGTTCCCAACAGGGATGTTTGCTTTTCACTTTTACTAATTTATCTAGTAGAGTGAACCAAGCAAAGCATAGTCTTTCTGAAAGCCTACCAGAGCCCCTACACTGTGGGGTTAAGTTAACATGGTTATTCCAATGGTTGTTCTCAGACACATCATCCATTTTCAGGTATACAAAGACAGACTCTGTCTTTTACATGCCCAGTTCACTGTGAGCAATGGAGGAAATAATTTATTCTAAGTTGGTGGACAAGTGAAGATGTCACACTTTTGATAGATTGGGGGGCAGGATATATTTTAAAAAACCAGATAATAAGGGAGGTGTGGGACTTGAACTCAAATATTTTGTCCTTTAGAAAGCAATAGCAAAGAACTGGGTGATGTATTAGTTGAACACACACATTACAGTGCACAAAGATCGGGGTTCATGCTCCTAGACCTCACCTGCAGGGGGAAATCTTCTGAAGTGGTGAAACAGTGTCGCAGGTATTTCTCTTCCTCCTTTCCTCTTCCCTTTTGATTTCTGTCTGCAATCAAAATAAATAAAATATTTTTTAAAAGCCTTGGGCAACACAAATATGCTTTTAAAAAGGGAAGAAAGAAAAACAGGTAGAGAGAGAGAGAGCGAGCGAGAGAGAGAGAGAGGAAGGTTGTGTGGTTCTCAGCCTGCAGGTTATGTTTGTTTGTTTTTCATTCCTACCACTGGGGTTATCCCTGGGGCTTAATGTCTGCATTATGAATCCACCACTCCTGGTAGCCATTTTTTCCTTTTTTTTTTATTGTGTTGGAGAAAGAGACATGGGGGGAGAGGCAGGGAGGTAGAGAGAAAGAGAGACAGTTGCAGACCTACTTCACCACTGGTGAAGCGTCCCCCCCTGCAGGTGGGGAGTGGGGGGGTTGTACCCTGGTCATTGAGCATTGTATGTGTGCTTGACTTCGTTTCTTCTTGGTTTAGCCTTGTATTTGGTGTTTTATGAGGTCTCTCTCTCTCTCTCTCAGTAATTTTCAATCCACTAATCACACTTGCCTGGATTGATTTGTGTCTAAGTAAACTACTTAAGAGTTAACAGTTGTGGATGTGAATAGTTGTTTCAATGTTATCTCAATCCCTGAGGTGAAGTAAAGTGGCTATTAAGCCTTCTTATGTTCTTTATCTTCCCTTCAGACTACGGGAGACTGAGGGCTTTTTAACTACAAGTAGATTTTTTAGCTTAATCACTCAGTAGAGACCAAGAGATAAAACAGGGTGAGGTGGTGGAGATAGCATAATGGTTATGCAAAGAGATTTTCCTGCCTCAGCCTCTAAGGTCTCAGGTCCACACCACCATAATAAGCCAGAGTTGAGCAGTGCCCTGGTAAAAAAATAATAATAATATATAAAAACAAACAAACCAGCAAACAGGGTGGGGGATAGACAGCAGAGATTCCCATGCCCCAAGGGTCCAAAATCCTGGGCCCAATCCCTGTTCCACCCCAACTAGAGCAGAGCTGAGCAGCTCTCTGTGGCATTGTATTTCTGAATAAATCCTAATTTCTGAGGGAATTATTCACCCTTTTCCCTAATTTATCAGTAGAATGATGTGAAAAGGCTATATTCTGACTATATAGTCCCACCTCTGGACCACCAGGAGAGTAGATTTTCTTGAGTCACCCAGCCGGTTCTCTGCCCCTGATGTTAGTATAGGGTTTCTTTGCTGCTTTCCAGCCCCCAGTAGCAACAGCTATGGATATCCACAGCTGTAAACTGGTGAGGCTTAAGCTCTCCTCCCTTCAGCAGTTTCTTGTTGTTAAAACTCAGACTGAAGGTGGTGCTTCAGCTGGCCAAGTGGTACCAGCCACTCCCAAGTAGGTGTGAACTTTTAGCCTCAGGGATAATCTCCTTAAGCCCTTCTCTGTCCATGAGCCCCACAGTGTTTGCCTCGCCCAAGGCTTGGTGGGTTCCTGGAGTGATCCTAATCTTGTTTTGCTGCATTCTCAGGTGATCCTCTTCTATTTCTAGTTGATTGTGGAGAGCAAAATGCAGCTGCAGCTACTCCTCTGTATTATATTTTTCATTCACATTAAGGAAATACTAAGGCTTTGCAGATTGCCTAGCAGAGGTCACTTGGGCTCTGGCTTCTTAAATCTGGTGGTGGATAGATCACAATCACTCACAAGTGAAAGGTACCTCCCATCTCCATATTCAGTCTGAATCTCTCTGAACTCTGTACCCAAGGACCCAAGACTTTTCTCATTTTCACTATTCCTGTTTCTATTCAATGTAAGTGTGAAAGAGGTGAGGCAGGTAGAGAATTTGAAGGTTCAGTAAGGAGTCAAGTGAATATAAAGGTATGTCTTCTTTTTTGTTTTTTTGTTTCCTTGCTTTTATTTTGTCATATTACTTTTGGAAATACATTATTACACAAATTTAGCAATATGATTATATTATAGTTCACATGTTATGAACACATTGATTTCAAACAAACTCTCACACACAACCATAGACACTGTAGCTTCCTGATAAGCCACTGTCTTCGAAGATAGAAATAGGCTAGGGGTATAGATCGACCTGCCAATGCTCATGTCCAGTGGAGAAGCAATTACAGAAGCCAGACCTCCCACCTTCTGCACTCCATAAAGATCTTTGGTCTATACTCCCAGAGGGATAAAAAATACGGAAACTTCCACTGGAGGGGATGGGATATGGAACTCTGGTGGTGGGAATTGTATGGAATTGTACCCTTTTATTCCACAACCTTGTCTGTCATTATTAAAACACTAAAAAAAAAAAAAAAAAAGGAAAATCTAAATTGGAAATGAGAAAAAGATGGGGTCATATAATATATTCATAGCTAAGCTATTTTAGTGCTTAAAGTGGGATGAGGGGTTTTACTAATAAGTTTCATTGTGTTCTTAAGCTATCTTTTTATTGGGTGTAATCTTATGCATGGTAATATTAATAACAAAAGAAGAAATTAGGAACTACTTATTTTCTGGGATAAATACTGGTAATTATCATTTTTATTCCTTTAAAATGTGACTTGTTTTGAATTTTTGAATTTATCTTCCAGAATGTCTTAATATATCATGTAATGATATATGCTCAGTTTGACATTTCAAAATGTAATAAAGTACCAAAGGTCTTAAAGAAAAAAAGAGAGAGAGGGGAAAAAAGAAATCTGCTTTTGTGTGACATTACTGGCTCCCTTTCTTTGTTGGGAATAGATTTTAAAAAGAGAAGTGTATTTTGCTAAGGGTTTTTGTCTTTCAGGCAGAAAAGGTTGCATTTCCAAGGGAATTAAGAAAGTTAATAAAATAGAAGCAGAGAAGTCAACCTGTGGGCTAGAGCAGTTGCTCACCGGTTAGGGCATATGCACTGCCTTCTGTGTGGCCCAGGCTTGAACCCCAGCATCATGTGTGAGACAATACAACACAAAGAAGCTTCAGCACTTTGATGTCTTAGTCTCTCTTTTTCTATCTGAATTAGAAAGTGATCCAGGAGCAGTGAAATAAATCTGTGCATGACTCCAGCTCCAGAAGAGAAGGAAGGAAAAAAAGAAGGAAGTTGACTTATTTAAAAATATTTTCACATCCAACTTAGCCTGTATGTTTTTCTGTGATCACTTGAAAAAGGTGCCCCCCCTATGGATTTCAACCAATACCACATGTGTCTGCCTGCTCGCACACACAGTCCTATTTCTTACTTGTGTTTGAATCTCAAGTGCAAGGAATTAACTCAGCGGCTGTTTGAAGGGGCCAAGAGATGGAAACCGGAGAGCAAAAGAGGGCAAACTCAGGTGGCGTGGGGCATGTTAGACAGGTCTCACAGCTTCAGATGACACAGCGTGTGCTTGGAGCAAGAGAGAAAAGATCAGTTTCAGAACAGTTAAGAAAGGGGGAAGTGAGGTAGGGGAGGCAAGTATTATGGTTTTGCCCTAGATCTGAAAAGAGCCTTATTGCCCCCCGGAAACCTCTTTCCCAGGTATTTTATAGCAGGTAGCACAGAGCAGCAGTTCTCTAAGAGCAGCTGCATAGACTGGCACAGACGAACATCATGTGGGGACTTGCTAGAAATACAGATATTTAGACCCACTGCAGGCTGACAGATCAGAAATCTAAGGGTTTGGACCAAGGATGTAGCTCAGTGGTAAAGCACATGTTTCACAAGTATGATGCTCTGGGTCCAATTGCTAACACCAGACAAACATTCACCTCCTCAAGAAAAATGTAAAACTCTGAACAATGCACAACATTCAGAGTTTTAACAAGGCCGTCAGGTGCTTCCAGTGCAGAGTTTGAGGGCAAAGTGGGCTGAGCAGGTTAGGGTTTTAGGCAGCCTGGTGACCTCAAGGAAGTCACTCAAGTTCTAAAATCTTTGTCTCTGTATTAACTAGACATTGCCACAGTTCTAGGTCAGATAGTCATTTCAGAAACTGTAAACTATTAACAGTTTTTCATAATGCCTGGCCAATAAGCAGAAGGGATAAAACATTCATATTTGCTTCTCTAGATGCCAGTCAATATGAAGTTTCAGGTGTCCCTGTTAGATTGTCAGCTCTTCTGTTTTGTTGCAGCTTCGTTAGGAAAGGAAATCAAAGAGGATACAGGTGGAAACTACATGGGAGACTTAAATACTGGCTCTTTCTCTCATAGCTAAAGCCTGCTCCCTAGTGGATAAAACAGCAAGGACAGTCTCCTATTTTAGGGCACCTACATACATTATCTTGGTGACAACTTCATTCATTGTGTAGTTGGGCAGTGGCATACCTGTACAAGGACCAAGATTCAAGGCCCCCTGTCCCCACCTGAATAAGGAAAGCTTCAGGAGTGGTGGGCATCTCTCCCTTTCCATGTCCTCTTCCCCTCTCAATTTCTGTCTCTATCCAAAAACAAACAAATACTGATTTAAGTCTAAATGTTGAACATAGTGAACATAGTGTTTACCATAGAATGTTTAGACTCAAATCATATTTAAGATTATGGCCAATTGCTACTTGCCTTCAAATTCTTTTTTTTTTTTTTTTTTTTTTGGCTCAATAGTGGGGTAGTTTCTTCATCGGTTCTGTTCCTCAAGTACTGCTAAGTTTATTTCTAGGCTGTTATTATGAATAGGATCTTTTCCTGGTACATTTTCTGACTATAAACAGTAGTCCAGGAACTATTTTTATATATACTCTGTATGTGTTAGCTTTTTCAGGTTATTCTTTTTGGTATAAAATCATGTAGAAAGAATTTAGTTTCTTCTAACATGTAGCACTATTAGAGATCTGTCCAAAGTAGATGTCCTTCATTGTTTCTGCAAACCTACTTTCTAACCTTCCTACCCTGATTTTTTTTTTTTTCATCATCAAAGTTATCATTGAGACTCAGTGCCTGCATAATTCTACCATGCCAGGTAGTTTTTTTTTAATAGAGGATGAGAGACAGAGATAGAAGAGACATCTGCAGCACTGCTCTGCTTATGTATCTTCCCCTCTGCAGTAGAGACTGGAAGATTGAACCCAGGTCTTTGTGCATGGTACTGTGTGCACTCTACCTGGTGCACCAATACCCTATTTCCCTAACCACCCTGGTTCCCTTACCACCCACCCACCCTTGCTTTTTTTTTTTCTTTTTCTTTTTTTATTTAGTATTTTATTTATAAAAAGGAAACACTGACTAAACCATAGGATAGGAAGGGTACAATGTCACACAATTCCCACCATGAGAACTCTGTATCTCACCCCCTCCTCTGAATAAATAGCTTTCCTATTCTTTAACCCTCTGGGAGTATGGATCCAAGGTCATTATGGGATGCAGAAGGTTGAAGGTCTGGCTTCTGTAATTGCTTCCCCACTGAACATGGGTGTTGACAGGTCGATCCATACTCCCAGCCTGTCTCTCTCTTTCCCTAGTGGGGAAGGTCTCTGGGGAAGCGGAGGAGCTCCAGGACACATTGGCAGGATTGTCTGTCCAGGGAACCCTGGTTGGCATCATGCTAGCACCTGGAACCTCCACCCTTGCTTTTTAACCCCAAAAACTTCTGGTTGGTTCCACCAGTGGGAGGCATCAGCAGATCAGAGAGTAAGAGAGGAAAAAAGACAGACTATTCCTATTTTTATATCCTGCCCACCTCCCCATTCTGCTCCCTGTTCCTACTGAGAGGAGCCACAGTTGCTGGTTTTCCTCCTTTGATGAAAGAATACAGACATATCAGAAATCCTGACTATGAGTCCACGATTCTCAACTTCTTGCTCTTGTTTCTTCAATACTTGAGGCAGAATGGCTTCCTGTCATTGCAAGCTATTTCTTAATTACTTTAAATTAAGCATCATAAATATTATCAATAATCAAGATGATGAGCAGAATACATACCTAATTTGGTATGGGTTCCCAAGCCCCAGCATTACAGTATTTTCAGGGAGAAAAGCACTTATCAGAAAACAATCACAGGCTTCTCTAAAAGAGCAGTTAAGGGAGTCGGGCAGTAGAGCAGCGGGTTACGCACATGTGGTGCAAAGTGCAAGGACCAGCCTAAGGATCCTGATTCGAGCCCCCGGCTCCCCACCTGTAGGGGAGTCGCTTTACAGGTGGTGAAGCCGGTCTGCAGGTGTCTATCTTTCTCTCCCCTTCTGTCTTCCCCTCCTCTCTCCATTTCTCTCTGTCCTGTCCAACAACGATGACATCAACAACAATAACTACAACAATAATAAAAACAAAAAGGGCAACAAAAAGAAAATAAATAAATTTTAAAAAAGAGCAGTTGAGAGAGCTCTTGGAAATTTATTTTTAAATATTTATTTTATTATTATTATTATTTATTCTTTCATTTATTTTTAACCAGACCACTGCTCAGCTCTCGATTATAATGGTGCTGGGGACAGAACCTAGGACTTGAGAGTGTCAGGCATTAACTTTTTTTTTTTTGCATAACCACTATGCTATCTCCCCAGCCCATCTCGGAAATTTAGAACAAGATGTCAAAAATGACAGAGTGAAAATTAAGTTGAGGAAGTCTCCCAGATTTAGGGATAGGGGCAGGCAGTGGTGCACCCAGTAGAGTAAATGTTACTGTGCTCAAGGACCCAGGTTCAAGCCCCGTCTATACTTGTAGGGGGAATCTTCACAAGTAGTAGTGTTGCAGGAGTCTCTCCCTTCCCCTTCCCTCTCAATTTCTCTGTGTCTATCCAATAAATAAATAAATAAATAAATAAAAATAAAGACCAAAGGGATAAAAGCAAGCTGGGAAAGAAATATTTACAAGGGATAAGGAGAACCAAAGCCTATGCTGTAGAAAGAGACCAGAGGAGATAAAGGTTATGGGAACCCAACCCTATGTAAGAATATGGGCTCTGCCTCAGATAACCCTGGCCTCACCATTTTTTACCTGTCAAGTTGCTAAAACATTCTATGCCCCAGTCTTTTTTTTCCCAAAATGTAAATAATGTTATTTAGCTCATTGGGTTGTTATAATTAGTTCAACCACTATGCTGAGAGCTGACTTGGTAGGTATTATATTCTCAGTAAGACAGCCATCAACTCCTCTTACATGTAAGCACCACACCTGTCATTGATAGCAACTTTCCCTTCAAATATAATTTCTCCCTTCAGACCACTTCTTACCATCACCATCTCTCACTGCCTCTCCTAGAATACTGCAAATGCTCCTCTGCTGTCTTGCACCTTTGCCTACACTGCCACCTAGTCTCAACACTGCGACAAAAGAGATTCTTATAAAATTTAAATTCAGTTCTGAAAGACAGCTCAATGTGTGAGGTCCTAGGTTTGAAACTCAGAACCTATATTGGAATTGCTATTAACACACTGGGGAAAGACTCATGGATGGTGACACGTGCTGTGGTTTCTCTCCCTCTGAAATAAAAAAAGTGAGCTGGTCTTTGAGTGGTAAAACCACATGTGAGGCTCTGATGCCATAATAAAAATGAAAGATTCACAGTCAACACTATTTATACACAATATTTATACACCTTCCCCATATTTGGGAGCTACTCTCTTCCCTGATCCAGTTTTCTGGTCCCCTTTTCTAGCCATGACATCATCTCCCTAGACAATAACTTGGATCCACCTGCATTATCAGGTGTCAGCCTCAAAAAAATAAAACAAACGAACAAAAAACTAGTATAGTCATGGGGTCTTTGGAATATAACTAAAATAGGACTACTAACTATCTACAAAACGGAGACCCCCAAACTTATCATCGGAACCATTCCAGCCGTTAGGTCCATGATTAATCAACAATTTGTTTGGCTTTATATGTTGACTCTTTTTTCAGCCACAAGGTTCCAGATGCTAGTATGATGCCAACCAGGGTTCCCTGAGCAGATGACCACACTAATGTGTCCTGGAGCCCCACTTCCTCAGAGCCCAACCCCATTAGGGAAAGAGAGAAGCAGGTTGGGAGTATGGATCAACCTGCCAATGCCCATCTTCAGTGAGGAAACAATTACAGAAGCCAGACCTTCCACCTTCTGCACCCCATAACGTCCCTTGGTCCATACTCCCAGGGGGATAAAGAATAAGGAATTGTAGGACCTGATCAAATTGTAAGTAGGGCACCAAAGTAAAAACCCAGTGGTGAGGGGTAGACATGTAGCTTCCTGGGCCAGTGGGGGTTGGGAGTGGGCGGGAGGGATGGGTCACAGTCCTTTGGTGGTGGGAATGGTGTTTATGTACACTCCTAGCAAAATGTAGACATATAAATCAGTAGTTAATTAATATGAGAGGGGGAAATCAATTGTATGTCTCAAAGTTTCTCAAAAGACAAACTGAATCTTTTTAATATATAGGCTGTGTATTTGATATGCGGACTCTCTCAAAAGCCTAGACCAAGTAGATTAGAAGCTTCCAATAGCACAGCTATATACAAGATACTGGGTACTGTACAGCAAACCATAACAAAGGGACTTTTCAAAGTTAACCCAATTAACAAATAATGTGATAATAATATTAACTATTGATTGTCTTTTTGAACCCTAAGACGGCAGGAACCTCTCACATCTTCACTATAGAGCCCCTACTTCCCCCAGTCCTGGCACCCTTGGATAGGGCCCACTTTCCCGTATGCATCTCCCAATCCAAACCAAATAATATTGCATCCGCTGATCACAACCTAACCAAAGCAACGATTGCCATCTCAACATGCTTCACCTCAGACTGTATCCAGAGACTTCACGTGTGGAATGACAACCCTTCAGCTTCATTACTCGGGTGAGACCTTTCCTTTAATAGTACACTCTAATTTCATCTCAGGTAGTTCACTTTCTAACAAAGTCCCATAACCTAGATATACACCAGTTTCTGTGAGAAAGAGCTTATGTTCACACGTATCCATAAACTACTGCAAAATATATACCTGAAAGCAGGATTACACTAGAGTTTGCAGTGAGTACCTCCCTAACACTTCCTCTCCACTATTCCAAGCTTGGGATCCATGATTGCTCAACAAATTGTTTGGCTTCATATGTTAACTCTCTTTTCAATCACCAGGTTCCAGATGCCACCAGGATGCTGGCCAGGCTTCCCTGGATTGAAGACCCCACCATTGTGTCCTGGAGCTCAGCTTCCCCAGAGACACACCCTACTAGGGAAAGAGAGAGGCAGACTGGGGGTATGGACCGACCAGTCAACGCCCATGTTCAGCGGGGAAGCAATTACAGAAGCCAGACCTTCTACCTTCTGCAACCCTCAATGACCCTGGGTCCATGCTCCCAGAGGGATAGAGAATGGGAAAGCTACCATGGGAGGGGGTGGGTTATGGGGATTGGGTGGTGGGAATTGTGTGGAGTTGTACCACTCCTACCTTATGCTTTTGTTCACTAATCCTTTCTTAAATAAAAAAATTAAAAAAAAAAAGAATAAGGAATTGTGTGGAGTTGTACCCCTCTTATCCTATGGTTTCTTAAAAAATTTTTTTATATTTATTTATACCCTTTTGTTGCCCTTATTACTTTATTGTTGTAGTTGTTGTTGGAGAGAGGAGGGGAAGAGAGAGAGGGGGAGAGAAAGACAGACACCTGCAGACCTGCTTCACCACTTGTGAAGCGACTCCCCTTGCAGGTGCGGAGCTGAGGGCTCTAACCGGGATCCTTACGCTGGTCCTTGCGCTTTGCGCGCTTAACCCGCTACGCTACCGCCTGACTCCCATATCCTATGTTTTTTGTCAGTGTTTCTTTTTTATAAATAAAAATTTAAAAAAGGAAATTTCACTTGACACTCCTTGCTAGCCTTGTAAAAATCATCCATCCCCCACCACCAGCCCACACACACCCATGATCAAAAAGCTTCTACACAATCTGAATCCCATCACTCTAACCTCAACCTCAACCACTTTCTCCCACTGCAGTTAGGCAGGTTTCCTTTCTGGACACCGTATCAGTGAGGTAGTTTTCTTCCTGAGGGCATTTGTACTCACTGCCTCTGCCTGCTCGTCTTCTCCATCCACCTGAACAGCATGCCTACTTCCTGTAATTCCTGATACACCTTTTCCCAGAGATCTACCCTGGATTTTGTTTTTTACTAGAGCACTACTCAGCTCTAGCTTATGGTGGTGCTGAGGGTTGGATCTGAGACTTTGGAGCCTCAAGCATAACAAGTCTCTGCATAACCATTAGGCTATCTACCCTCACCCCACCCTAGTTTCTTCAGACTCAAATGGAAACCTTATCTCCCCAATCCCTGACTTTCTCCTTAGAATTTGTCATTAACTGACATTAAAACATTCATTTTCTTTTTTAAAAAAGATTTTATTTACTAATGAGAAAAAGAGAACACTGCAGACATCAACTCTGGTACATGAGCTGCCAGGGATCAAACTCAGGACCTCATATTTGAGTCCAACATTTTATCCACTTCACCACCTCCCAGACAGTTTCATTAAGCATAGGATATTTGGACTCTTGCTAGCTCAGCATCAAAAGTGCTTACCAAGAAGCAAAAACTCAATACTTTTTGAATTAAAAACGAGATTTTACTGTAACCTGAAGACATGTGCTTCAAGGTGGTTCACTGAGCACTCAGTAAAACCACCGAGAACTTTTCCAACACGAGGAACAGAAAGAGAATTCTGCAAGCTCACAAAGGCCACAAATGAGAACATCTACATTTCTCCATTGCAACCTGAACTAAAGAGTGGAACTAGAGTCATAATTTTGACCTAAAATTTATTACAAGTCTATCAAACAGATCTGAAGTAGAACAAAAGCATTTTCAGACTTCCGAGGCTGAAAAATATTTGCCACCCACATACCCTTGAGCCATAAAGGCATTCCAGGATGCAGATCACCTAAATAGAATCCCAGTCAGAAGACAGGACACAAAGGAATGATGACATCTAGGATGACAACAGTACACCAGAACACAATCAGAACCTATTGGGGATGGGGGGCAGAGGGCCTCAGTCATTGATGCTGACAACACTGGTAGAACTTGTCTTGTATAAAAAATAATGAAATAAATCAAGAAGGTAAGGCATGCTATTTAGAAGACAGGAATTCTCATTCAGGAGAAAGACAGATTTCAGTCAGTGAGGAAGGCAATCCCCAGGGGAGGGTGCATGAAGGGGCAACATTCAAGATATGACATTATGGGCCCATTCTGGTGGACGTGTATAAAAATGACTGGTCAGAAAAAGCAGCTCAAAGGGAAATAGAAAGGGAAACTCAAAGCAGGATTTGACTGAATTTGGAGTAGGGCACCAAAGTAAAAACCCTGGATTGAGGGTGAGGGTGGATGTTCAGCTTCATGGGGTATGGGGTGGGGGGCATGAGATGGGACACAGTCTTTTGGTGGTGGGAATGGTGTTTATGTACACTCCTATTAATCTGTAGTCATATAAATCACTATTTAAAAAAAATAAAAATGACTGGTGAGGAATCCAAAGAGTCTTAAGTAGATAAAAGGGGTGGGGGTGGATAGCATGGTTATGCAAAGAGATTCTCATGCCTGAGGCTCCAAAGTCCCAGGTTCAATACTGTGCACCACCATTAAGTCAGAGCTGAGCAGTGTTCTGGTAAAAAACAAACGAAAACACAAAAAACAAAGCAGGAGAAAACTAAGGCGACTAAGCCACAAGATAGTGGCGATGATGCAGCAGGTAGAGCACATGCTCCACATGCATAAAGCCCTGGGTCTAATCCTTGATATTTCACATAATGTAGCAGTGCCCTGGTGGCTCTCATAAAACAATTTAAAAAACGAAACAAAATTTAAAAAGCTAATCTGGATAAGTACTTATGTATATGGCATCTTTAACTTTAGTTAAAACAACAATAAAACAGGAATGTACCACTCAGAAATCAGGAGCTACAAAAGAAACTGGAAGACAGTGAGAAATGGCAACGGAAAGCTCTTAGATTCCTTTACAAGCCATTTGAAACAGTGCGTATGTATTCCTTTAAGACCAGAATGAATTTTCAAAACATGTATAGCAATTTCTCACTAAGTTCTCCAATCTTTAATTTTTTTTCTCCACAGTATTTCCTTGCTAAAATGTGATGGTGAACAATGTTGGTGCCTAAAATCCCAAGTGGGAAAAATAAAAGAATTGAAGAATACTTTGAAATAGTTTTATTGGCTCATAAGACCTTTGCATATAAAAAAAATACTCAACACTATGCAGTATTAAATCACAATTACATTTTTTTTACCAATTGAAACTACCCAGAATATACATTTTTAAAGAAAAGAAATCCTACAGAACTGAATTCTGAAATGACATTATGACTTAAATACTATGACAAAATAGATAATTCCTTATAACATTAATTCATTGCACAAAGCTGCCAGATATTTTCATAAGCATAACCAATGCACAGAGTGCCAATGAACACAATTTCAATGTTATACATTTAGCTGAAGTAACCGTGCCTCCACCTAAGGGCCTCTGACAGAATGTTGGTCTGTTTTTAACTTCCACCTAGTAACTGACTTCACATCCTTTCTGCCCTCACTAAAAACAAGATACCTCCTTCCATGGCCATAGCCTCAAAACAGTCAGCATCGCCTCTGCTTAAAGAAATCAACTCCTCTCAATTCTTCTGGTAGGTAGTCCTGATCCACAGGTTCACTGTACACGGGGTTGTACTTATAGCCCTTGCCGTAGCCCAAGTCCTTCATCAGTCTGGTGGGTGCATTCCTCAGGTGCAGCGGGACCGGTGGTAGAGGCCCTTGGTGGTTTCTCAGACAGGCTTTGACATTGTTATAGGCACTGTACACCTCAATAGACTTGGGAGCCCTGGCAAAATAGACGACACACTGGGCCAGAAGCACCTGGATGCAAAAGGACACATCTTATTAGGAAGATCCAGCAGGTTCCTGGATTGTAGAAGACAATGTAGTCTCAAGTTAATTTTTTTTTTTCTTTCTTTTTTTTTTTTGCCTCCAGGGTTACTGCTGGGGCTCAGTGCCTACACCATGAATCCACTGCTCCAGGAGGCCATTTTTCCCCCCTTTTGTTGCCCTTGTTGTTGTAGCCTTGTTGTGGTTATTACTGTTATTGTTGATATCGTTTGTTGTTGGATAGGACAGAGAGAAATGGAGAGAGAGGAATACAGAGAGGGGGAGAGAAAGACAGACACCTGCAGACTTTTATCATTGTCAGTTACCCAGACTTTAGGTCGTTAACTCCCCTAAAGTCTGGATAACTGACAATGATAGAAAGGAGGGCTCTAGCAGATAAGTAGTTTCCTTTCTATTTATAGCAGAAAAACTTCTGAGGTTTTTCTTGAAATCCTAATAGAAAACAGATAACTAAGAAACTATTTTGTTTTCTGATGAACCTGCAGAGATTTAAGTGTTTTAATACTCCGACCCTAAAAACTCTGAGCGCTACCACTGAACCAAAGACTCCTGAAAACAGATTAAGGGCAAGAATCCCTTGCACTGTAGGCCCCCATTCCCACCTACATTCTGCCCCCAAGATTTAAAAATGTGAATCAAAAACCTGTAGTTTCTCCTGTGACCCAGTTATTAATGAAGGCAGACCTTATGGACATATCCACAAAGGGAAAGAGCTCAAGAGAAAGGAGCTGCTTTGCAAAGAACTAAACCAATTACCTCACATTCGGGCATGCCTATGAAGTGACAGCCTTGGTAGGCAGCAACGGCTTGTGTTAATGCAGATGGATCCGCCAGACCTGTCACACAAAAGGCAAAGAAAAATATGAATCATGATGTCCTTCAAACCTTGGTTTGCCCTTGTGCCAGTCAGAGATAATCATTACTTTTTGACCAAAAAATTCCAGTTAGTTGGAGTTGGTGTATTGCACCAAAGTAAAAGACTCTGGGATGGGAGGTGGGGTGGGGAGAGAATACAGGTCCAAAAAGGATGGCAGAAGACCTAGTAGGGATTGTATTATTATATGGAAAACTGGGAAATGTTATGCATGTACAAACTATTTTATTTATTGTCGAATGTAAAACATTAATCCCCCAATAAGAAATTAAAAAAAAAAATTCCAGTTAGTAAAATGGCCTGTGTGGTGTCAGAAACTGGTTCTTCATGGAGGAACCAAAACTACATCTAGTAAGTGCGGTGGGGGGTATGGGGGGGGGAGATCATATACAAAAATTAAGGAACAGTGACACTGAGTGAACACATTAAAAAAAAAAAAACATTTCCTAGCATTGAAAAAAAGTAAAGCTTTTCTGACCCTTTCAGTCATGACTAGAATCTTCTATTTCTCTCTCAGGAGCTATCCAATAGGATTCTACACGTCTAACTCCAAAGAAAAACTTAATATATTTCTTATTACAATACTAATATTAGTCAAATTATTACTAAAGAGAAAGATGAAAATGACAGGTTTTAGGAATATAAAATTCTCAAAAGCACACAGTACCATGAAGTGAACTATTTCTCACACATCCCACATAGTAGGATGTCCGGAGTCAAAAAGCTGCAGCAAGCCCTCCCCTCAAGCCAGTTCGAATATATCAGAATGTCCTGGCTTCTGGGTCTCCTCACCACACTCACCTATGTCCTCACTGGCAAACCTCACAAGTCTCCTGGCCACGTAGAGAGGGTCTTCTCCTCCTTCAAGCATGCGTGCAAGCCAATAGAGGGAGGCACTCTGGTCTGAACCCCGCATGGACTTATGTAGTGCAGAGATACAGTTGTAATGCTCTTCTCCTGGACAACACACACACAAAAACATTTGCTGAGGTACAGGTAGGAAAAGGGACTCTGAAGGGCTCATAAGACTCATCTGAATTATGTGTTCATTTCACTTGACTAGTTTTAAAGAAGCCCAACCTAATAAAGGACCTGAGGTGATGTGGTTGACAGTGTTCTCAAGATGCTGAGTGGTGGCACCCACTGAGGGGAGAGGTTCCAACTTTGAAAGGTCCTTCTCCACACCGCTAGAGGGAGAAGAAAGTGATTCTGAGATTCTAGTCCCAGCACAAAATCCCACTGTCACTCTGAGAAAACTGGACCCCAGGCCTGGCTGTAGCCATTAGGCTATAGAATCAAATGACAAGGACAACTGTTATAGCCCATTTGCTCGTTGGTGTCATTTCCAGCTGCTTTTGTGATATCTGAAGCCTGTGGTAATCTAAACCCCGTATGAGGACACCTGTGGAGCAGGATCCCAAAACAACTGGCACATGGAACAACAGCTTGTACTCTGAGAATACAATAGCCCCTCCTCACACCAGGACTTAGTCCATTTTTTTTTTATCCTAGATTCATTCACACATAGACATTATCAGTGAAATGTTCTCCAGTTCTCCAGAAAACCACATTTACAGAGAGAAAAGTATAGCTGAGCATGTGCATTTACACACATTTCACTATCGTCTGACTATCCTCTTCTGCAAGTTCAAAAGAGGATACTTTCTGAGAAAGCAGAGATGATACTCTATTAGTAACAGTTCTTCACTAGAAACTCTATAGTCTGAGTTCCTCATCAAGCCAGTGACACCAACTTTGCAAAGTGGATAGACCCCAGAACAAATGCTGGAAGCTGACCACAATGATGATACTTGAGTCTTCAGAAGATATGGTTCAAGATTGCTACCAAAGGAGAGATGGCCTGAGAAGTTGACTGTAGGCACCCAAGTACCTCCCATTACAGAAGCAGATTCACACTTTTTAGTCATTTCTGTGCAAACTGAGCTGTTTCCTGTCCTGTTTACTCAGCTAAGTCACAGTGCATGGGAACTGATTGAGAAAAGGTTCCTGGGTCTACGGCCAAACCACCCTAAACGCACCCCATCTCATCTGATTTCGGAAGCTAAGCAGAGTCGGGCCTGGTTAGTACCTGGATAAGAGAAAGGTTACTGGGAGAGGTGCGTATGGTTCTGTCCTCCACAAACGCTACACAGATCTCATCTCTCTGATCCTACAGTACCTCAGGCTGAAGTTGCATATGGGAAAAGAGCCAGGCAGTGCAGGCTTTGCCAACTCTGACATGAAGGTGGAAGAAGTCATCTCTGCTTCACTTTCTATCAAATGTTAACAAGGAGATAGCAATAAATACTCCTGACAAAGGTCAATTGTTTTTTTTTAGACCTTCGCTGGCATCCAATGCTAAGAGACATATGATGAAGAACATGAGTTCTGGAGCCAGGCAGCACTGAATGTCACTTACTAGGTCTGAATATCACTTACTACCTATGTAACCAGGGGCAAATATTGGTCCTTTGTTGAGTCTTGGTTTCTTATGTAATGTGGGAATATAATTTACTTAGCTCAACTTGGTTGCACTACATAGTGCTTATCTGGGATACTATTTAAGAAGTTGTATATTATTCTATACTAGCCTTCATATTTTGTTATTTATATTGCTCTAAAACCTTAAACAAAACCACACTATTTATATAGAACTCTGATCTCCATGTGTGCCAGAGAAATTATTCTCACCTGAAAACTTCTTCACTCTGACGTATTAACATCTGACCTAGTTACTAGATCCCACAGGTGGGTAGCTAGCTATATCCTAGATGACATGTAATCACTAAAAATCTGAGAGTAAAAGTCTGCCTCACCAGAGTTTAAAAAAGCCAAAGAATATAAGCTAGCAGGTTTCCATGACAATGCTTCTATCATTCCTATTTAGGGAACAAAGTCTGTAAGGAACAATTCTCAGGATTGGTATTTATGAATATCTACAGAGTTATTGTAGAGATGTACATGAGTGTAGGGGGTTGGGTTGATTACACTAAGTGTAAGATTTGACAATCATATATGTGCATGCACTCATATATGTGCATATGTGGACGCAAGGTGTTGAGAGTAGGTTAATGCATGTGTGAAGAGGGTTAAGTGTGATTGTGTGTGAGTGGATGGCACTGGTGGCGAGTCTGGGGCCTACAGAGCAGGGCTGACCCAGAAGTAGCACAGACAGGGGAAAAGATACAGACCTGCATCTGAGAATGAACTTCAAGACCTGCATCTGAGAATGAACTTCACCACTTGCTTTATGAACTGAAGCAAGTTTTATCATCTTTAAAGTGGGAGTAATGTTAGTAGCAAGCTCATTTTTGAGAATAATAGTAAGATAATGTATTGGTAGCCAGAAAAGTCATGACACTTTTTTTTTTTTTGCATAGAAAAGTATGTCATGACTTTCCTTTCTTTTCTAGATTTAATATTTACTTATTTATTCCCTTTTGTTGCCCTTGCTGTTTTATTGATGTAGTCATTATTGATGTCGTTGTTGTTGGCTAGGACAGAGAGAAATGGAGAGAGGAGGGGAAGACAGAGAGGGGGAGAGAAAGATAGACACCTGCAGACCTGCTTCACCGTTTGTGAAGCGACTCCCCTGCAGGTGGGGAGCTGGGGGCTCGAACCGGGATCCTTCCGCCTGTCCTTGCTCTTTGCATCCACTGCGCTACAGCCCGACTCCCAGTCATGACTTTTCTAACAAATCAAAACATAAAAGTCTCAAAGATTCAATGTTAACTATATCTATGTTAAACAGTAGTAGCCCTTTCGATTTCTGCCAGTTGGATATGAGGTGAAGATCAGGTTTGGTCAGTTCAGGCAAAAGACGAAGTTTCACTGAGGACACTTAAATCAAGAGAAAAGCCCGAGACAATACAGACTCCAACATGCAGGGGTAATTTATACCCCTTAATGTTAATTCCTATCTCTAATTCTTTTATTTTGATAAAAGTAAAGCAAAATTCTCTACATCCAGAAAGTTCACTTTTCATTTTCCAAGCAGGCTGTAACATCTAGGAAACAGGAAGAATCAGATATCTTAGTCCATAGACAGTGTTAGGTAGCCCTGCTACAGGTTCACATTAGGAAGGAGACTGACTGCTTGCTAAGTGTGTCTGTGGTAGCCTCATTAATGTGTCCCTAATGCTCCTCAGCCCAGTCCCACTGTCAGGGCACACTGAGGCAGGAGCACTTCAATCACCCCCTAAGGTCACACACAGTGTATTCTGTTCACTCATCAGGTGGCAGTGCCTGGAACCACAGTCATTCCTGAACAACTCTATTCTTTTCAAGCTATGAAGAAATACTCTCATC
Source organism: Erinaceus europaeus (assembly GCF_950295315.1). Taxonomy (NCBI): domain Eukaryota; kingdom Metazoa; phylum Chordata; class Mammalia; order Eulipotyphla; family Erinaceidae; genus Erinaceus; species Erinaceus europaeus. The sequence continues at coordinate 29,280,782 of NC_080165.1, forward strand.
TCCAAAATGCTTCTGGAAATATTGTAGAATAGTTCTGGCTTATGTGGTATCTGGAGTGTTCAATTATCAGCTTCTTGTTCTGGCAGGGCTTTTAATAGCGAGGAAATTTGATTCTGGTTACTGCAATATGAGTCCATCTAGAATCACACAAGTACTAAAGCCTCAGAAATCCAACCTAATCTACGGGATGCTATCTCATCACAAACTTCTTTTTATAAGGATACAAATGTGGTGCACATATGATACTTAATATTGCCAAGTCCTGGATCTGGTAAGAGTTGGCATCAAATTTGATATCTATAAATGTGATTGTGTGAAAACAAAAAAGCATGCACAACAAAATTAACACTTCAAATACTTCAAAGTTAATACTTCAAATACACATCAAGATTCACATTAACTTATTAGTTTTAAGACTCTAAAATTTTAGGATTTTAATTCTCATTAAACAAATAAAAATACTTCATTTATCGAAAAAAATCCTCTTGTGAATTCATCACTACTAAACTATACCTACAAGAGATAAAAACCAGGAGAAGATTAAAGACAAATCATGGATTTAACAGCAAACTCAAGTCAACAGAAGGTTGGAGGATGGTGGCCCTGTAGAGGGCAAGAGGTGAAACAGACTGTGATATAGGAATATACTAGTGCTTTTGTAGGGGTAGTGGTAGGTTAGTCCATTTTGAGAAGGTGAAAATTGTACTTCAAAACACATACAGACTTGTAAGCTAAGGTTAACTCAAAAACAAAATTACAAGAAATACTATCAACTGAATGCATGGGCTTCCATAAATGCTTATGATCTAAAAAGTGGAGAGAAGGTAATAGAAAAATATCTAAATATATATATATATATATATATATATATATATATATATATATACACACACACACACACACACACAAGTTTGAAGCCTGAAAATTTAAATCTGAAAACTCTTTAATTCTTATCACATCAGCTGGAGATCAGGAAGCTAGTTCTGTACCTCTCTTGAAGGTCAGGGACCTAGGTCTTTGAAACCAGGCTCTGGAGGGAGGCTTAACTCTATTTCTAAGATGGAGTGCCAACTCAGAATCAAGTTCACCTTTGGACCCAGCTAAAGGTCAGACTTCTGGAAAAACAAATGTTATTTCAGTAAAGTTTCATTCTTTTCACATTACAGTTGCTTACCTGCTCGATCATATAAAATGTGAGACCGCTGGAGGCCTTCCTTCACGTCATTTTCAGTAATCAGGACTCTACTAGGAGAATAGGTTTGCCCACTCTTCTTACAAAACATCTTCCTAGAACTTAACCTGGCCAACACTGCCAGCTGCAGTCCATTCAAGCCAGCCCGGGCATCCCCATCACTCAGATAAGCCAGAGTGTCCACTGCTTTGTCCTCAATGAATACGGAGGGTCTGCAATACAATCAGTGTTAACCTTAATTTCTGACTGTCACACTCTCATTAAAATATTCTGCAGCTTTTCTTAGCAGGGTCATTAAAAAAAACTAGACTAGGCTCAAGGTTTCTGACTCTCCCCTTCCCTCCGCACAGAAATTTATTTTAGAGAGAGAACCAGGGATTCACTCTGCCATACACAATGTCAGGGACTAAACTCAGAACTTCATGCTGAGTCCAATACTTTTTTATCCACTGTGCCACTTTCAGGTAATCTGCATTTTAATTCTTTTTTTATTTTTTTATTAGATAGGACAGAATCAGGTAGAAAGGGAGAGAGCTAGAGAGATACCTGCAGATCTGCTTCACTGTTCTTAAAGACCCTCCTCTGTAGGTGGGGTGTGGGTGTCTAGACCCAAGTCCTTGTGCGTGGTAATGTGTACTCAATCAGGTGTGCCACCACCTAGCCCCAACTGAATTTTTTTTTTTAAAAAAAAGGTACAGAAACAGATCAATGAAAGAAAGATGATAGGCTTTCTAGAAAATGATGTTGGTGTTACTGTACATACACAGGCAAAAATATTAAACCAACAAAAATGTCATTTAATTCTTTTTTTTTAATTAAATTTTTTTTTCCTATTTATTGATTTTCCCTTTTGTTGCCCTTTTTTATTGTTGTTATTGTTATTGATGTAGTCATTGTTAGAACAGAGAGAAATGGAGAGAGGAGGGGAAGATAGAGAGAGGGAGAGAAAGATAGACACCTACAGATCTGCTTCACTGCCTGTGAAGTGACTCCCCTGCAGGTGGGGAGCCGGGGGCTTGAACCAGGATCCTTATGCCAGTCCCTGTGCTTTGCGCCATGTGCGCTTAACCCACTGAGCTACCGCCCGACTCCCTCTTATTTAATTCTTAACTCACCTGTTAACAGGTTACCCATTACCAAGACTGAGAACCAACTTCATCTTAAGTCATGAATGTGTTTTATTGTATAAGCACGTGCATAAACACATATAAGGGAGAAAGCAAAGGTTCTAAAAAATTAATATTTGACATGTATTCACCCCAGTTCTATTCTGCAGAATAGTTAAAGCTGCAGAAATACCAGCCCTAATTATAATGTACAAAAAATATGCTTCACAAACCATGTGTCCAACAACAAAACAGGAAAATAAGCAAAAGATTAAAGATGAATCATGGACTTAACAGCAAACTCAAGTCAACAGAGGGTTGGAGGGTGGTGGGCCTATAGATGAAAAGAGGTCTAATCGATGAGTGGCTGAGAAAACTGTATATATACACAATGGAATACTACTTAGCTATTAAAAATAGTGATCTCATTTCCTTCACCTCATTTTGGATGGAGCTTGAAGGAATCATGTTAAGTGAGGTAAGTCAGAAAGCAAAGGATTAATATGAGATAATCGCACTCATAGACAAAAGTTGAAAAATACCACCATGATGCCAACCTGCTGTCCCTGGGTAGACGATGTCACCAATGTCCTGGAACCCTACCTCCCCAGAGCCCAACCACACTAGGGAAAGATTAACAGGCTGGGCGATAGATCTACCTAATAGATCTACCTATCAACGTCCATGTCCAGCAGAAAAGCAATTATAGTAGCCAGACCTCCCACCTACTGTGCCCCATAGAGATCTTTGGTCCATACTCCCAGAGGGATAAAGAATAGGGAAACTTCCAATGGAGGAGATGGGATATGACAAGCTGGTGGTGGGAGTTGTGTGAACTGTGCCCCTCTTATCCCTCAATCTTGTCTATCAGTATCAAATCACTAATAGTAATAATAATAATGAAAATAATAAACTGAAAAATAAGAAAACACAAAGAACTTGGACTGGCTTTGGTGTATTGTACCAAAGTAAAAGACTTTGGGGGGGGTGGGAGGAGTGTTCAGGTCCTGAAACATGACTGCAGAGGAGGACCTAGTGGGGCTGAATTGTTATGTGGAAAACTGAGAAATGTTACACATGACCAAACTACTGTGTAAAAGCCATTAACCCCCCTAAATAACTAACTAACTAAATAAATGTACCTATCTAAAAAAAAGCTTCATACGTAGTCTAGTTGCAGGTTAAACAGGTAAGTTCAGTAATTTTTCACACAGGCAAGAGGCAGCATTGCAATGTGAGGCTATGAAAGGAACAAGATCTGCAGTCGTATTTCCTCACTTCACAACACACTAGGTTTGTGATACTGTGCAAAGGAAGACCTAGAAGCAGGTCTCTGGGAATTTGGCCAGAGAATGAGCTTCCAAGTGAGTATAGGTAGTCCAATCCTGAAACATGGTCAGTGAAAATTTTGTCAATAAACAAGGAACTGACCCCTAACTGGTATTTCAGGTATAATGTAGTATACTGATAGGTGGGCTTATCATTCATCTTTAGATAATTTAATGTCACCTATTTTTTTAATGTTTATTCAGTAGTGTGCTGTACATCATACTATAATAAAACATAGAAAAAATAAACTGTACTATAGGATGTACAATAAACAAGCTAGTATATCCTACACTGACTGCAGGAAAAGGACTGAAACTAAGAGAGGTAATGGGAGACCAGACACTTGAAGCTGATCACTTCAACAACTTATCAGAGAGCTGGTCATAACTCCAAGCAGTTAACAAACAAGTAGATCACTACATGGGGAACAGTTGTATTACTCACATGAAGTCTGCACAGAACAGTGGGTAGGGGTGGGGGTCACTAACCTGGGCATCTAGCTAGAAAGACAGCAGCAGACTTGTGTCAGAACTTATCTGTGAGACCAAGAGTAAGTTACCCAACTTCTCAAACATCAGGACTACACATAAAAGAAGGCCTATGACTGATTTTCAGGCTTAATTAAGCAAACCTTTTCTAATTTTTTAATCTTTTTATTTATTTACTGGATAGAGACAGTCAGAAATTGAGATGGAAGAGGGAGACAGAGATAGAGACCTACAATGCTGCTTCACCACTAGCAAAGCTTTCCCACTGCAGGTGGGGACCGGGGGCATGAACCCGGGTCCTTGTGCATTGTTAACATGTGCGCTACACCAGGCGTGCCACCACCCAGCAAAACTTTTCTATTCTTATTCCATAGGGAATCTTGTCTAACCAGTTTAATTACTTAGAGAGGTCTTATTAATTTCTGGCTGAGCTGATAGCTACACATTTGCAAAGTAGAAAAAAATAGCTTTCTGAAAAAATATAGCTCACCCAATGACATTACCAACTTTCAGTTGAAAATGTCTGTATTAGAAATGTACAAATCAGAGACTTAGAAAAAACACAGGCACCATCTGATGGACTGAATAAATGGCTGGGGTGGTGTATGGAAGAGGGTACAGCTTGTAAATGAAGGTCGAGGCTGAATCCCTTACTGCACACTCATCCCCACTACTTTGGCAAATAGTGTGAATAACACTAGTTTGTCTTTTATTCACTGAAAGATTTCAAACATCTTTAATGTCTTCTTCCTTTCCTCATTTATCAGAGCCAAACCTTCTATTTATTATTTTTGTGTCTCTCCCCAAATCAAAGGTATCTGTTTTGTCTTACTTAGATATCATCATACTTCTGACTACTGCCTGGGCCCCAGAGCTATGCAGTTCCAGTCTAGAGGCTGTCCTTACTCCCTCCTAACCACACCTCACTGGCACTTTGTAAAGTCAACTGACCATTTCTCTAGTAGTAATTCGTAGATTTCAAATGATTTGGAAAGAAATGACAAAACATATACTAAAAGAAAGACGTAAGGAGGGATCAGCATCAGAGGGGGCGCAGTAGCAGCCAAAGTGAATGAGTAGGTGTGTGTGTGTGTGTGTGTGTGTGTGTGTGTGTGTGTGTGTGTGTGTGTAGATGCAAAGTGCCTAAAATCTCATTTCAGCCTCAGAACTAATAAAAACAATGTTTGCCATTTTCTTTATAGCTTTCTAGTAACAGAGCTGAAAACCCAGTTGCAGGAAGAAAAAGGGAACAAAACAGGAGTCCTAATCAATCCTAACTGACTAAGCTGAGCCATTTTTGTTTTTACTACATCTGTCATCTATCTTCACTAAAAGCTGAACTCCCAAAGGAAAAAAAATAAGTTTTATTCTGTCACCTTTGTGTCTGGTAGAGCTTTCAGTAGTCATAGACTAACTTAAAATTTCTCCCAATCTCAATGAAATATGCATTTTTAATTATAAAATATGGAATGCATTTTTATAAAATTCCCATCTCTACTACTTGGCAGTAGATGACAGCTACTATGTCATGGGCTACATGTCCTCTAGGGTCCACTTCCCCTTTCACAACCATGCACCTAATATCTAGTTTTAGAATAATGCTATGCAGAGTTTGTGTCTTTAACAAATATTTTTTTTACAAAAACAGGTGAACTACTCAGAACTACAAATAGTCCCTTTTTTAAAGCAAAATTTATTTTATATTAAATTAAGAAAATAGAAACAAAGGTATTAAAATCAGCAATAACAACATAATAACGATGACAGCAACAAAATGGAAAAAGTGGCCTCCAGGAGCAGTGGATTCATAGTGCTGGCACTGAGCCCCAGTGATAACCCTGGAGACAAAAAAAAAAAAAAAAGAAAGAAAAAAAAGAAAAGAAAAGAAAGCAACAGGCTGGAGCCAGGAGGTGGCATATCAGATAGAGTGCACAAATTACCTAATACACTCATCAACAAGCACAAAGACCCAGACCCAAGCCTCTAGTCCTTCACTGCAGGGGAAGCTCCATAAACCATGGAGATGTGCTGTAGGTATCTCTTTCTCTCCTTCTCTATTTTCCCCCCTCCCTTCTTTTTTAAAATTTACTTATTCTGGATGGAGACAGAGACACTTGTAGCACTGTTTCACCGCTTATGAAGCTTCTCTGTGGGTGGGGACCAGGGGCTTGAACCAGGTCCTTGTGCACTATAAAACACACTTGACCAGGTGTCCTTCCTTCTTAATTTCTGCCTCTATTTAATAAAGAAGCCAGGTGGTAGTAAATAGCATAACAGTTATGCAAAGAGACTCTCATGCCTGAGGTTCCAAAGCCCCAGGTTCAATCCCCCTGCATCAGCATAAGCCAGGGCTAGGCAGTGCTCTAGTAAAGGAGGAGGAAGAGGAGGAGGAGGGGCTGCAGCAGCAGCCACCGCTGCCAACAGGCAGAATGTTCCATATGTTTATAAACATGGGTCTAAAAATGAGTATGTATTTTATGTGGTAGAAAAATAGGATCCATCTTCCAATTTTAAAGCTCTGAAGAAAAGCCCTAGTTATTCTGCAGTTATCCATTTTAATCAGCCTGGAATCATGGGAATGGGAGTGCTGCCACTTTAAATGAAACCAGAGTTGAGTATTTTCATAAGCTCTCCTCACCCTCACTCTTCTTCTTCTTCCACATGATCCACATTCCAAATTTCACCCTATCCAAAAATGAAGGAGTATTTTTAAACTCAAGTGAATCTGAGCAGCGCAACTCTGTTCAACTAATAAAAGTTGACCACTGATGGCACTCACAATGGTCACAGTTAGTTACCATGTAGAAATTTGCTAAATAACACTGTATACACTCAAAACGCTCTACCTGAACTCTTGATTTTCTCCACTGAGGTTCTGAAGAGTAAGAAAGCAAAATGCTTTGAGATCTTAGGAGAGAGAGTAGACGAAGATGCGCAGGCCAAGAATGTTAAAATAAGGATTACTTGTACTGATACTGGCAAAATTCTCCTGCAAACAACAACAAACTGTGGCATTAGAAATATTATAATCCTAATTAATAAAATTTTAGAAAGCTTAGTGTCTTCAGTGAAGAGAAATGCTTTGACCATAGGAAGATGGGAAGCATTTTACAGAAAGCTTCCTCTTGTCCTTTTTCTTCCAAGGGTCTGAAACTTTCTGCATGTTGATTTTCCTAGTAAATGGTGTTGGGACCTGGGAGTATTTTATTTGGTTACTTATTCATTTATTTGTTTATTTATTTATTTATTTATTTTGTGGGGCTAAGGTCTCATGCATGTGTGAATTCTACCACTCTTAGATAAACTTTTTCTAAGTAGGTAACAGAGACGGAGAGAGTGTAGGAGAGATTCTATGACACTATCCCACCATGCAATTGTGCTCCTATGAAATGCGAGGGGTTGAAGAACTCAGATCCTGGTACTTGGTAAGGCATGTGCCTTACTAAATGGGCATCTAGTTCTATTTAGCTCAGTAGAAATTTAAATTGGAGGAGTAAGAGAAGGCAAATGTACCTATTTTATGACACAATGAAAAGTATATGGCTTAAAATTCTCCCCAAATGATACCTTGAATCTTTTCCTTAAGAGCATTAAAAGAACATTCCAGGGTCAGTAACAATTTACAAAGTGATAATCAAGCAAAGGTGTACACAGGACAACAGAGAAATTTTCTAAATGTAGATATGTACACCAAATCATAGATCTATCTGCTAGTCCTGAGATCTTCATGGACAGACCATGACTACACGTATTTTCAAAATGTATCCCTGGTATGTGTGATGGCAGATCATGCTAGAAAACATTAGAATAAAATTACAGATGGAAATCTTTGGTCACTAGCTAATCCTTTATGAATAATCTGAAAATAAAGAGCTAACCTTATACAAAGAATACTTATATACAGAGAAATAATATATAGAGAGAATATATAAAAAATATAGAGAATGAAGAGTTGCACTTACACAAAGAAATATAAAGAGATGGGGGCCTGGAGGTGACACACCAGTTAAATGTATGTGTTACCATGTACAAGGTACCACAAGGCCCCCAGCTCCCACCTTCAGGGGAGTGGGGAAGCTTTACAAGTAGTGAAACAATGCTGCAGGTGTCTCTCTTCCTCTCTATTTCCCCCTCCTGTTCCTCTCTGTCCTATCAAATAAAGGGGGGGGGGGGGAAGGAAAAAAATGAACACCAGGAGCAGCAGATTCGTTGCAGACACCAAGCCCTAGCAAGTGGCAATTAAAAAAAAAAAAAAAAAAAAGCAAGGAAGGGAAAGAAAAGTTACAGTATTAGTATTCACCACAGCATTTTAACTTGATACTAAATGTAAGTAGTTCTTCTAATCTGGTACCTAGACCACTTTAAAAAGCTAAAGTAGTTCAGTAGTTAAACATACCTTTAAAAACTGGCTCTGTCACATAAAAGCTAGGTGATCTTGGGCATACTATTTAACATTTCTGTGCCTCAGTTAAGTCCTTTAATAAGGAAGATACAGTGATATCTATTCTGCAGATTAGAGGAAATACAGACATGTAAAACGTTTAGAGCAGTACCTATCACATCATGGTACTCAATAAATGTTAGTTTTTAAAAAAATTATTATTGATGAGGACCATTTGCTGCTCAGTAGCATGTGTTTTAAAATAGCAAATCTACAAGGAAAATTCTCTTAATTTTACTGCTCCCAACATAATCAACAAAAGTGAAAGTAAAAAAAAGTTACTTTCAACCAAATAGAGAACACTTAAATTATACAGATGATAGATGTCTCCATTAACCCCAGGGTGGTGGTATACACATTTCTAATCACATCACAACACATACCTGGTCAGATGTAGTGAAATGAATAGTGCCCTCAAAGATATATTCAAGTCCTAATACCTAGGGAAAAAAAAGCCTGTGGATTCAACTGTGTTTGTTTAAAATCTCGAGATAAGATCTTTGTGGTTTTAGAATGGGTCCTATATCCAATGACAAAAGTTGCTATAGGAGATAGTAAAAGCAGACAGACATAGAGAAGATCATGTGACAATAGGGGCAGAGATTGGAGTAATCCTGCCACAAGCCAAGGAGTGTCAGCAATCACCAAAAGCCTGAAAGGACTCTCTTTAGTGTCTTTGGAGAAAGTGTAGCCTTGACAACAGCTTCATTTCAGATCTTAGACCCCTAAAGCTGTGAGAGACTCATTTCTGTTGCTTTCAGCCACACAGGTTGTGATAACTGATCATGGTAAAAAGAGGAAGGTGTAGGAGAGCTACTCCAGTGTTTGCTCTTATGCCATCATTTACTAAGCCATGTTACTGTACTTCTTTTTATCAAAACAGTTTAGGAAAACTTACTAAAATCTACTCTAGTGGTCCAGGAGGTAGCACAGTGTGTGAATAAAGCATTGAACTCCCAATTAAGAAGTCCAGAGTTCAACCCCCAGCAGCACAAGTATCAGAGTGATGTCTGGTTCTCTTTCTCTCCTCTCATTCATAAATATAACACTTAAAATCTACTTTAAATCTATAACCCATTCTAGCCAGTACCTTTAGTCCTGACATTCTTTTTTTTTGTTTTTAATTTTTTTATTATCTTTATTTACTGGATAGAGACAGTCAGAAATTGAGAGGGAGGGAGGGATAGAGAGGGATAGAGACAGATGGACACCTGCAGCACTGCTCCACCACTTGTGAAGCTTTCCTCCTGCAGGTGGGGACTGGGGGCTCGAACCCGGGTCCTTGTGCAAGTCCTGACATTCTACTATCTTCTTTTCAATGCTAGAATAGAATTCAACTGTTTTTGAAATGCAAGCAAAACAGTTCAAGTCATTATTAAAAACGAAGACAAGGGGAGGTACTTCAGTGGGTATAATACTTGCCTACCATGTTTGAAGCCCTAGTTTCAGCCAAGTCACAGTTAAGTAAAGAGTACTGTTTTGCAGATATTTCACTAAAGCTGGGAGCTAAGAAGAAGTTGAAGTTCTGTCCTTTGGCCCTTCTTCCTTTTGGTGCTTACAATACAGATGCAATGGCTAGAGTCCCATTAGCCAACAATATAGATCTGAGAGAAAAGTTTTACTTAAAATGGCTGGACAACCCAGCCAACTCCAGGTACCTCTATTAGGAAATCACTTATAAGGTAAGAGCTTTTTTTTATGATCTATGACACTGTCAGAACAGCTAACAAACAGACCAAATAATCAAGCTTAAGTCTTTACTTTCACTTAGCCTGTTGCTTTAGTTTGCTCAGGCAACAGTAGTAAAAGGAACAGACTTGCTACCTGGGTAATGGGGCAATCACACCTTATACTGGACTGTGGTGTCCCCTCCACTTCTACCCCAAACTGCTTTTCTCAAACTGAGAGCTAGTAATTAATTATAATTAGTAAACTACTAATATTTACTAAGCACTATTTCATGCTAGTCACTATGCTGGGTGCTGGAGATATCAGCAGAAGGGCAAATTCCTATTCACCTGACCTGCCAAGGTAGTGTGGGATATAAGGTAACTAAGAGAATAAAATCAACTCATAATTAGGATTACTGTTAGGGGCATCAAAGTGGAAAAAGTAAACCACCTATTAGGTATGAGAGGCTGTTTCTGACTGAACTGCAACTTTAAGAACCACTGGATCATTTTTTGCATTAAGATCTGTTTCATTAATAAATCTTAATTCTCTCACTAAATTCTCTCAAATTTGAATCTGTATGCAAATAACCTGAGAATCCAGTTGAAATGCAGACATCCTTCATGAAGTGAGCGCTGTCCTCCCTTCACTCACTTACTGATGGCATGACAGTGATTGGAGAGAAGGCAAAACTTGACGGAATCTTAGTAAATATTCCATGCAATAGTGGCACACAAAAGCTTTTGAGGCATGATAACCAGTATACAGAAAACAAACCAACAACAACAAAAAACACTGTCAGAGGTTAGGATGCTTCCTGCCTCATTCTTTTAACATTCAGTTATAGGACTTTTGGAGTGAATTGTAGCTGAAAGCAAAACTGTTCTTGAGGAGGAGTTGGCAGTGGTCCCTTTCACCCCTGACAAGCGTTAGCACATGGAGGACAACTAATGGGAGGACACCTAACATTCCCAGAAGATTCAAGCTTTTTAGTCACGATTCTTGATGGCTATCCTATCACAACTCTGCAGTGATGCAACTTTGTTCTGCTTGGGGATCCTTTAGCCAAATGTTTCCAGGCTTTCATGGGGGCACAGTCTAATTAACTCCTCTTTGTTTCTGAGAGAGAAGCAAATGTTAAAAGGCCAGACACATTGGGTGAAACAGTTGAAATCTAAACCCTGAACCTAAAACTATGCCTTGTACTTTAATCCTCAGAGAAGAGTGGCACCAGAACTTGGCCTCAGGGCAGCTAACAGCAGCTGTGAGGTCCTCAGTACCAGGGGGTGGACATCAGCTTCTCATCTGACCAGATTCTGTTCCACTGCACTATTTCAGCTGATACAAGAATAAATCTTAATGTGAAGGAAAATCTTTGACACAAGTAACCTAGTAAATCGTTCACAATCTACACCATGCATATTAATGAACTTAAGTAGCACTTATAACAGAAATAACTTACCAAAGGAAAGGGACAATTTCTAATACACTATTTTCAATTAAAACTCCTTTACTTCTATAGAATTGAGTTTGACATTTAGAGAGTGCAAAAATCATCCTAAAGAGATTTAAATAATACAGAAAGACTTTCATTAATTTTTACTTAAAATTTTGGAAGAGCAAGTGTGGAAAATGAAATTAGAATCTGCGTATAAGTCTAAAAAAAAATTGTAAGTTCAGAACATGAAGGACAATCATCAATAAGTTTCCCATAGTCTTCCAAATCTTAGAAGAAAAAGATGTGCTAGGAAAAGAATCAAATCCCTAAGTACAAAAGTAAGAATTAATAGGGGCCAAGCAATAGTTAACTCTAAAAAATCGTATTCATACATTAGGCTATAACATGTATCATTAGAGAAAGGAAATGTTTGCAAAGATATATCTGTTGGCTGATACGTATAATCCTTCCTCATTACTAGGTATCACTTCTCCTCTGTCCCCACCCCCTCCTTACTGCCAGCCAACCAGTTCTGGATTCTGGCCAGGAAATTCTCTGGGAGGTGTGTGCCTCCTGGATATAGCCAACTTACTCAGAACTGCTGTTGCTGCTATGGCTCAGAGGGTCAGTGGGACGACTGGAGTCTAAGACATGGATTCCCAGTGAGTTGATTGCTCGCATTAAAACAGTCACCATTGCCTCTACTGGAAGCTTCTCAAGAACAATAACTCTACAGCGGCTCAAAAGAGCAGCATTGACTTGGAAGGAAGGATTTTCTGTGGTTGCACCAATCAGTGTGATCGTCCCACATTCCACGTGAGGCAGGAAGGTATCCTAACCATGGGAGGAAAACAGAAGAAAGATATTTCAGTCAAGGCGAACCTGCAGAATCTTAAGTAAGTTGGCTATCTATTCCTTCCTTTTCCTAATTGTGAGTCACAGTTTTAAAGTCATAATGCTATGTTGGGGGAGTGTGTTATAGACCTTTTTATGCCTAATTCACATTTTTTGGGAAGCTTGTTCCCATGCTGGAAAACTTTTAGCTTAAGTACAATTCTAACTAGTGATTTCTTTACTTAGGATGGTATTTTCTATTCCAAGACTAAAACAGACCATGTATATAGTATTTATTTTTAGAAGTTATAAGAAAACACATATAAAAATCTCTTCCCCTGAAAATATTTGATCATATTATTACTCGTCCTAACAGACTTGGTGAATCTGCATTGGCTGACTGTACACTGCTGAATGCTGTCTTTCAGGGGAAAAAAGGCCAACATAAGTTAATGTTTAATCAGAAATCTACAGTGGTAATACTCAGTTAAAATTCAGAAAGGTTGTTTTGGTCAAAAAGACTAAAAAAAAAAAAGGCTTAGGAGGGTCTTGTGAAATATTTCTATTCATGATTTTAAAAGCTGCAACAGATATATCAAAGTAAAAACACCAATAAAAAAAGTTAATGCTTAGGAAGACTATAAAGTGGATTTATTTATAAAACTTGCCCTTTACTTTTATTTCTGAAAATAGTAAGTAAGTAGCAATGATTATCTTATAATGGTCACCTTGATAAGAGAGGGCCTGAAGTCATAGAAATAGATTTTAACTTTGGAAAAAAAAAGGCACCACTTTGTAGTGGATACATTTTAAAAAGACTAACATAATAATAATTTTATAATGAAATTAAACTACTCACGATGACTTCTAATATTTAGATTAAAAATTTCTACACACAAAGTGATTCAAAGAGTCTTTTGTGATATTTATATGTAGCTTGGGGCTAGACCAAGAATTGCATTTATCAGAGAGAGCGGGTTTTTTTTCAGTCACACATACACAATTAAATGGAAAAACAGGCTCAAAGGAGATGGGCAGATAATCTATGTGTTTTGTAGAGAGAATTAATAATGAATGATACATTCATTCAATACTAGCATTGGTACAGCACTTTATTCTTTCAAAGTGATTTCACATATTCTATATTCTGTTAGATGTCCACCATGACAAAAAGGCAGAAGGAAGTTGATATACCTGTTGAGATTTATTGAACCGATGAATCTCATCAATAAAAAGGATGGTTTTCCTTTTGAAGAAGCTCTTTTCATTCTGAGCTTGCTTTATGACATCTCGCACATCATTTGTTTTGGCATTTGTCGCAGACAATGTCACAAATCTTATGCTATGTTTCTTGCTGTTGTTAGCTATGATGTGAGCCAGAGTGGTCTAGAAAAGAGGACACACAGAATTTGGAAAGCTGGTCAGACACAGAGAAAAACACCCAAGGGGTCCTAACCTAAATAGTATCCACCTCTGAAAAATGCTAACAGCGCACAGTCTGAAAAACACATCACATTAAACAAAATTGTTTAAGTTCTAAGTATAAAGGAATGCAACAAAATCACAAGTTAACCTGTATCTTTTCTGCTACGTATCTAGACCCCATGTTATTCTTTTGTGGGGGTCTAAGATCTTTGGAATCCTAGAAGAGCAGCTGTGCTCATTTAGCAGAGCCTAGTTGACAGCTGTGACCTCTTCCAGCCAAGAAAATATTACTACTGAAGGACTGACTACATGTAGAACCAGAGTGCAGACCCTACAAATCAATCAATTCCACAACTGAGAGCTCACCAGTGCAGCTTTGAAAAGGCTAGGGAACCTCCCAGCGGAAGGACCATTGACAACTACTTAGCATTTAAGACGACTGCATGCAACTTCTGTCTACTTTGACAGTAGATAAGACAACGGTACCTTGATCATGTCAGTACTTACTGAGAAAATAGAGGCAAGAACCAACGCACTTCTTAAGAGCATTTAGCATGAAAAAATTGTTTGTGGTAAAGTAGTAAGGATGGGAGTAAAGAAAAAAACGATGACTTAACATGAGCCAAACTTACCCTTAAATGAATCTGAAAAGGAGGCACTTTTGATTTCTTAAGTTTCTGCCACCTTTGATAGTGATCGTTTTCTTTAGCAAATTACACTCTATGGGCTCTATGCTAGACTTACATCACTGAACAATCCAGCTCACTAAATCTCTTGCCTGGCATCTTTTGAGTTCATCCTACTTATTTCCTTAGGGACTCTGTTCTTGCCATCTGGGAGCAACTGTTGATCAGTCTTCCTCAGGAGCTCATGAAAAGAGTTCATAGAGGAGCCAGTTGGTGGTGCACCTGGTTAAGCACACTACAAGTAAAGAGCTCAGGTTCAAGCCCCAGGTCCCCACCTGCCCAGGAAAAAAACGAGTAGTGAAGCATGGCTGCAGGTGTCTGTCTGTTTCCCCTTCTTTTCTCAATTTCTGTCTGTATCCAATAATAAATAATATTTTTAAAAAGAAAAAAAAGTTCACGGGCAGTAACTACGAATACCACTTACTGCTCAAATGCTAAAAGGTTTAGCAACTAAAAATCTTTCACAATGGCAAAATGTTATTGGAGGTAGATCTGGCCAATTCCTGACTGAAGGAAATGCATGAGTGCAAACAAGACAGATGGCATAAAACCATCAGGATGCATACCAGGAATGGAATAAAAAGGAGGGTGCAGGGGCCAGGCGGTGGCATACCTGGTTAAGTGCACAAGGACCAGGTTCAAGTCCCTATTCCCCACCTGCAGGGGGAAGCTTCAGGAGTGGTGAAGCAGGGCTAGAGTTGTCTCTGTCTCTATCCCTCTATTTTCCCCTCCTCTCTCAATTTCTGTCTCTATCCAATAGTAAATAAAAGTATTAAAAAAAAAAGTGTGATCAAGTGGTAGGAAATAAACCTGGACTGAAAAACGAGAAAGATCTTAATAGCCCAGGGTTGGGGAGATAGTTCAGTCTGTCAAGAGAACCAACTTGTATAACTGAGGCCCAACTTGTCCAATTCCTGGCACTACATCATGGGTCATGGTAGAGTTGAACAGAGGTCTTGTCTCTTCCTCTCTTCTAATACATATTTAAAAAGACAGTCCTAACAGCCCTAGTGCACTAGTACTCTGAATCTCAAAGTTACCAAGGGCTCTTTACACCCTAATATTAAATCTTGATGTTCACTCACTGGTGTTCATTCTCCATCCTCCATCTAGAATACAAACAAATCAAATATTTAAATACCTCTTAGCCTTCTCTCTCTCTCTCTCTCTCTCTCTCTCTCTCTCTCTTCACCAGGGCACTGTTCAGCTCTGGCTTAAGGTGGTGTGGGGGACTGAACCCCTGGACCTTGGAGCCTTAGGCATTGAGAGTCTCTGCATAACCATTATGCTATCTACCTCTGCCTCACCTTCTTCTCTCTTTTTAAAGTGTTCTTCCAACCATATGATTTCAGACCCACAATATCTTATAACTGCCCTCCACTGGAAGTGTGCTAATTCCTAGGACACCGACCTGCACTGCTGTTACTTCTCTAAGGCACACAGCCTTATAAGCAGTGTTGTCAATGCCTGATGAAAATCACTTGCACAGGGAATAACAGTTTGCCTATTCTCTTCAATGTATTTTCAAGGACAGATAAAAATCAGTCTTTTAAGCCAGTAGCTAGAAGGAGGTGGGAAGGAAGTACAATCCATTTTTTTCTGTACAAAAAAAATTCAATTATTTTTTTTCAAAGCTGACTTCACATCCCTCTAATGGAATCCGCCAACGTTCCTCTGCAAATTTTTCTATCTTGCTGCTTGTTTGCAAATTAGGTCACTAATGTGGTGTTTGCACACAAAGGTCGAATCAGATCTGATCGTCCATATAAGTCTTGTAAATCTGTGAATGCTGACATTTTGGTGAGTGAGACACACACACACACACACCCTACATCTTGGTGTGAGTGAGAGACACACACACACATACACACACACCGACCCAAATCGTGTTCTATGAGGGGGAGGGGCAGGGGGCGGGGGCGGGTTGCACCCGCTTTAACCCCATCAGGGTCTCCGCCCGTGGCCCCGGTCAGTGCCCATCTCAGACGGTGGCAGAAGGCTCGGGCCTCAGTATCCAGGCGAGAGGGGCGGACCGCTGGGGGCTGGGGGAGGGACGGCTCAGGGCAGGTGAACCCCGAGCCGGTCCCCGCACATCAAGGCTCGGGAGCCCGCAGCCTCGGCCGCACTCACCTTGCCGCAGCCCGGCGGCCCCCACAGGATGAGCGAGGGGATCTCGTTGGTGTCCAGAAGCGACCGCAGCAGGGTCTCCTGCCCCACGGCTCGGTTCTGCCCGATGTAGTCCTGCAGCGTGTCGGGCCGCATCTTGTCGGCCAGCGGCTTGCCCTCCAGCATCTGCCGGATCTCCTCTGCCGCCAGCGCCCGCGCGTGCGGCCGGCCGGCCCCAAAGGCTGCGGCGTCGGGGGCGTCCGCATCCCAGTGGCCCGGGTCTTCCTCGCCGTCCGCATCGGCGTCCCCGTCGCCTCCCGCCTCCTCCTCCTCCGGAGCCTCCGCCTCGTCCCAGCTCCGCGGAGACGTGCTGCTCGCGGCCGCGGCGGCGGCGGCGGCGGCGGCGGCGGCGGCCGGCCTCTTGCCGGAGCCCTTCCTCCCCGGGCTGCTGGAGCGGGCCACGGGGAAGTCGGGGATGAGGCGGGCGCCGCTGGGCGTGGGCGGCGCGTCGTAGCTCTCCCGACTCTCGGTCTCGCCCCCGTCGTCGCCCTCCTCGCCCTCGCCCTCGCTGCTCTCGGCCGCCGTCGGGGTGGCCGGCTGCTTCAGCGCCGAGCTCTCCGACAGCCGCCGCTTCTTGGCGCTGGGCGGGGACGGTCCCTTGGGCCGCTCCCCGGCGCGATGCGGCCCGGCCGCCGGCTCAGCGTGCCCGGCGGGGTTGAGCAGCAGGCAGCGGTCCAGGTGCGAGTTGATGTGCGCGGCGGGCATCATCTGCTGGCACACGGGGCACTGCACCTGGTGCAGCTGCGAGAGGAAGGGGTCGTCTTCCGGCCCGCTCACTTCCATGGTGGCCGCCGCCTGCCCCCCGCGCCCGGCGCGGCCGCTGCAACCCCTGCCCACGCCCAGGGCAAGCGCGGCCCGTGGCTAGGCCCTGCACCGCGCGACCCTCGCTCCGGGAGGAAGAAGGATTCGAGCGGGCCGGGGGAGGGCGCCACTCATGCCTCACGTCCGGAGCTTCCCGCGTCCTCCCGCCCTCGGCAAGCCCGCGGCGTTGCCACGCGAGGAGCGTCGGGAAGAGTAGTCCGTATAGGTTGGCCCCAGCTACCGCGGGCCCCGTCTCGCTCGGCCTGTCGGGAAATGTAGTCGGTGGGAGTCGGCCTCACACACACACCCCCGACACACCTACGGCCGTTGCTGGCCGCGTCTCGCGTGGCCTATCGGGAAATGTAGTTGGAGGTTGCTCTCTCTTTTTCCACCGCTCTCCCACTTCCGGCAGACCCCTGGACCCACCTTAGTGTGGGCCTTTGAGATCCGAGTGTGACAGGTGCGCAGGACAGGGCAAGAGGAGCCGCCCTTGGGCACCCTTAGAGGCGGAGTCCTCAAGAGATGCTGGGAAAGTGACTTTCTTCTCAGGGGAGCAGAACTCACTTGTGGGGAGGAATGAGTGTGGGAGCGATTTATTGTAGTTGGAAGAAACCAGGGAGCGAGGTGGGATTCACAAATGCCGTTCTAGGAAACTGGATAAAGGGATCTGACTAAAAGAAAGAATGCAAGCGACTAGGCAAGATTTAAAAAAAAAAAAGTGTCCCTCCCTATTGAGCAGAGAAATGCAAATAAAGAGAACATTCCACCTTATCGTTGAAAATTTTGGTCTCCTACCTCAAGTATACACTTAAATGCTTGTCTCGTATTTATTTATACCAGAGCACTGCTCAGCCCTGGATTATGGTGTGTGGAGGACTGAAATCTAGGACTTTAGAATTTTAGTCAGGAAAATCTTTTGCATAACTACTAGGAGATTACTTCTCCCTACACATCTGCTATTTTATAGTTAAAAGGTGAACTTATTTAGTTAAGTTACACACACAAGATGTGAAAAGCTACGTGGCTTAAAAATCAAACTAAACTTCCAATGAAGGGGATGGGATATGGTGGTGGGAACTGGATGAATTGTATTCCTCTTATCCCACAATCTTGCCGACCAATAATAATTTTAAAAAGAAGTTGAAAAATAAGAGAACACTAAGCAGAACTTGGACTGAAATTGGTGTATTGCACCAAAGTAAAAGACTCTGGACTGGGGACCTCGGGGAGTCGGGGTTCAGGTCCTGGACCGGGCGAGGAGGACCTAGTGGTGGTTGAATTGTGGAAAACTGAGAAATGTTGCATAAGTACAAACTACAGTATTTTACTGTTGACTGTGAACCATTAATCTCCAATAAAGAAATAAATCAAACTACTCAAAAGCATTAAATATTACATTGTAGACAGAAAAATGTAGACCATAAGGGGGGGGAATCACTAAAACATAAAAACAGTTTTCTACATCTGTGAATGATGGGGTTAGCATTCCCTGTGGGTTCACTGCCCCCCCCCACCTGATTTTCTGCCCTTTTTTCAAACTGTATCCTGGATGTGAGAACGATCTAGCTGCGACATCAGTCACCCCACTGGTGGCCTGGGTTGGTTCTGCTGATCTGGCTGGCTAGGTAGGTGTCCCCTTCCTCCCTCACTGCTCCATGTGCTTCCTTCCTGCTCTCTGGGTCTAAGAGGAGTCCTTCCCGAATAGAGGTAACTGGTCTTCCGTTGAGGGTATATGGAGTAGCTGCGCTCCCCTGCTAGAACCTCCAAACAAGCTCTCAAACTGTATCTTAAATACACACTTTTTAAAAATAGAGAAGTAGAGAGAGAAAGAATAAAGAGACTACATCACTAGTACTTCCTTCAATGTGGTGGAGGTTAGGCTGGAACCTGGATTGTATATACATGGCAAAGCACTACTCTATCCAAGTGAGCTGTTCACCAGCCCTAAAATGAGTTTTTTATGTAATCTACTATTGCACAAGAACTTCTTGAAAAAAACTTCTTATCTAAAAGCAAACACTGGGAAATTTCACTAAACTGTTTGTAGGAGGTGACTTTTTACAAAAGGAGGAGTAGCCTCACAAAGATCTAGAGTAAGGTAAAGAATAATACTAAAAAATATCAAAAATAATTTCTTTAATTGATATTGAATATAAAGTAGGTACCTGGACATCTTAATAATTATAAGTAATGAGCTGATTTTTTTAAATGACATTTCTAACTTGAAATGTTAGGCTCAAAAATAAGATTAGTCAGAAGGTTAAGCAAAAATTTGTTAGAGGTGGGGTACGGTCCTGGGTTGAAATGCTGGTGCCACATCTTGGGCCTCACAGGAGGAATCTTCATAAATGCTGGAGTAGTTCTGTGGTTTCTCTCCTGTTTCTCTGTCTCTCTAAATAAATAAGAAATGGAAAATAAATAAATAATGAGTTCCAGGGGTCTCTCAGCAGTATCATGTATATGTGAGATTTAGAGTTCATTTTATGCTCCATTACAAAAAATGAGTTAAGTGAAGAATGTTTATTCTCTGGTCCTACATAATTTAAAAATGTGCAGGGTAGGGCTGGAGAGACAGCATAATAGTTATACAAAAAGACTTTCAGGGTTAAATCTCTAGTACCATCGTAAGCCAGAGCTGGGTAGTACTCTTGTATATCTATCTATCTATCTATCTTTTTGTATGTTTCATTAAAATTAATAATATACACAAACATATATAAGAAAATGTTCAGAATGGATGATCATTCACTTTTTAAACATTTTTTATTTGTAAAATGGAAATATTGACAAGACCATAGGATAAGAGGGGTACAGTTCTAAACAATTCCCACCACCAGTACTCCATATCCCATCCCCTCCCTTGAAAGCTTTCCCATTATAGGGTGCAGAATGTAGAAGGTCTGGCTTCTGTAATTGCTTCTCCACTCAACATGCGTGTTGGCAGGTCAATCCACACTCCCAGCTTGCCTGTCTTTTCCTAGTGGGGCAGGGCTCTGGGGAGGCAGGGTTCCAGGACACATTGGTGGGGTCATCTGCCCAGGGAAGTCAGGTTGGCATCATGGTAGCATCTGGAACCTGATGGCTGAAAAAGATTTAAGGTATAAAGCAGAATAAGTTGTTGACTAATCATGAACCTAAAGGCAAGAATATAGCAGATGAAGACTTGGGGGTCTCTATTTTGGAAAAAGCTAGTAGGTCTATTTTAGGTATATACCAAGGGGCCCATGACTTTACTAGTTTTTGCCTGAGCCTGACAGCTAACATGCAGATGGACCCAAGGTATTGTCTGGGGAGATGGTGTCATAGTTGGAAAAAAGGACTAGATCAGGTAAAAGAGTAGCTCCCAAATATGGGGAAAGTATATAAATATTGTTGACTGTAAACCCCATCAATCTGATCTGGGGTCCATAGTCAGCACAGGAGCCTATGTAACCTCTGCATCCCTGTAGGTCTGAGCTCATATTCTACGGTCATGGCTAGGAACTCTCCAAGCTGCCCCAATTTCAGGACCCATCTTTCTCAAGTGGTAGAGTATGTTGTCTACCCTCCCTTTCGAGAATGGAACAGTCCCTACCACTGTTGATCCACATTGAGAGCAAGGTCCTGTAGGGGCTCAAAAAGGGGTCCATTATGTTTTTCCTGATGGAGATGACTAGTGACAGTGGTAAGAGGGATCTGTTAGAGGACTAGGCCCATCTTGGCTGTGTGAGAATCCCAGGACTCCCTGACTAGGACCCCAGGTGGATCATTAACTTTTATAGGTATTTATTTATTAGAAGAAGAAAGTGAAAAAAAAATGCAGTAGGGGCAGGCTTGAACATGGGCAAAGATGGACACAGATGGCAAAGCAGCACACTATCCAAGCGAACTATTTCACTAACCTGATAGGCGTTTATTTTACTTAAAGTTTCTTTCTTTTAATATTTATTTAGAGGAGAGAGAGAGAGAGAGACACCAGAACACTGTTCAGCTGTGGTAAATTGCCGTGTGAGGAACTGAATCTGTGGTCTCTGAGATCTCAGTCACGCAAGTTGGTGTTCTAAAAGGCTGAACTATCTTCTTGGCCCTATAGCTTTTTATGTATCTTTCAGAGTAACAGGCACAGGAACATCTCCGAAGCAAGTACTTCTCTGGGAAGAAGTTGTAGAGGAGGAGAAAAAATATTTTCCCTCTACTCTTTCAAATTCAGTAGTGGAGTCTTATAAATCAAAGGAGTAAAGGACAGATTAAAAAGAGAAAAATATTAACATGCAATAGCATGCATGTGGTAGTACTTAGTAAAGTACTAAGTACTTAGGGGTGATTAGAACCTCAGCTTATTTAAAATTTCACCAAAGGAGCTATAAATATGTAGAAAAGTGACAAGATGAAGAAAAGTGTGGTGCATTTTCTTGGGTGGCAGCTTGTGGAATGGTAAGTTTATCAGGGAAGCAATGACAGATAAGGAATAATTAGTAGAGCTTCTTATATAGGTCCATCAAGTCCCATCTGGGTTGCCAAATTATGTTCTGGGGAAAAAAAGGGTGGGGGTAGCATCTGTCATGCTTTTTTCTCAGCAAAGAATTGAAGGGAGAGCATGATATTCAGGTAAATTGAACTTTATTTAAAAAAAACATTCAGGAGTCAGGTGGTAGCACAGCAGGTTAAGCGCACATGGCGCAAAGCTTAAGGACCCCTGTTAAGGATGCAGGTTTGAGCAAGCCCCACCTGCAGGGGAGATGCTTCACAGGTGGTGAAGCAGGTCTGCAGGTATCTATCTTTTTCTCCCCGTCTGTCTTCCCCTCCTCTCTCCATTTCTCTCTGCCCTATCCAACAATGACAATATCAGTAACAACAACAATAATTACAACAATTCTTCTTCTAGCGTTTGCCCTTCTTCCGTAGCCAGTCAACAGCATCAGGTTGAGCCTGATGTAAAGTTTCGAGACCTCCTTTGAATCTGGAGAGGTGGCAGTCGTTGACTATGTGGGTCGTAGTCTGTCTGTAGCCGCAGGGGCAGTTCGGGTCGTCTCTGGTTCCCCAGCGATGGAACATAGCGGCGCACTGGCCATGGCCTGTTCGATAGCGATTGAGGAGGGCCCAATCATAACGTGCTAGGTCAAAGCCGGGTTGACGCTTGCAGGGGTCTGTGATGAGGTGTTTGTTCTTTACCTCAGCTGACTGCCAGCTCTGTTTCCAAGAGACTGGAACAGAGAAGTTCAGTGTAGGCATAGGGGACCAGATTGGGTGACGAGACGTCAAGCGTTGAACAGGGTGGGCGAAGATATCCGAGTATATTGGCAGGTCTGGTAGAGCGTAGACGTGGGAAATGAACTTAGATGATGCCGCATCACGACGAATATCTGGCGGGGCGATGTTGCTAAGAACTGGCAGCCATGGAACCGGGGTGGAACAGATGGTTCCAGAAATGATCCTCATGGAGGAATATAATTTGGAATCGACCAAGTGGACATGGGGGCTACGAAACCATACTGGGGCACAGTATTCTGCAGTAGAATAGCATAATGCCAGAGAGGATGATCGCAGTGTGGAAGCGCAACAATAAAAAAGGGCAACAAAAGGGAATAAATAAATATTAAAAAATTTAAAAAAAAAGAACTTTCATATGTTAGGGCATGAGAGAGAAGAAGAGAGAGAAAGAGACTGACTTACATTGTGGTGGTCACATGGTAATCCAGAAAGAGGGAGAGAGAGAGAGAATGAAATGTTCAGCCTTTTAAAACCAAAGCCCCACCTACACCTTCTAAGTCACACCTGAAACCACTCCACTTTTCTGGGTGGTACCTTCTCCCTCAACATTCAGATGCCATCTCTGGACAGAGTTGTCTCTGGTGATTAACTTCTTGTGTGAGGTCACTGGGGCTTCACTCTAAGCCAGGGTTTTCAGACAGAAAGACAGAAATAAAGACAAATACATCACAATACTTAAGCTTCCTTCATAACAGTGGGGACCCAAGCGGGATCAGATGCATAACAAAGCAAGTACACTATTCAAGTGAGCTATCTTGTCAGTTGCACAGTAATTAACTTCTGCCCTTTCTGGTGGAGAGGGGAGGGAAAACATCTTTACAAACTTACGTCCTGCTTTTAGGCAAATAGGGGAGGACAGAGAGTTTTTCTTATATCTGTCCTTTTTTGCTTGCTTATTTATTTGTTTGTTTGTTTAAATTGTTGTCAGGGCTATTTCTGGAGCTCTGTGCATACACAGTGGCGACTTTTCCTTTCCTTTTTTTTTTTTTCTTTTTGATAAAGACAGAGAGGGCAAAGGGGGAGAGGGAGAGGGGGAGGTGAGGGAGGAAGAGAGGGAAAGAGAGAGAGAGAGAGAGAGAGAGAGAGAGAATCTTTTGTAGCACCAAATCATCATTCATGAAGCTTCCTCTCTGCAGGGTCTTGAACCCAGCTCCTTATGCCTGGTAATGTGTGTACTCTACCAGGTGCACCACCACCCGGCTCCATATCTGTTGTTTTGTAATTCTCTTTAGCTCAAAAAAAAATCTTATCAGAGTATTTTGATGGGCATATTATACTACCTTTCAGTTTTAAGGACTGCCCTTAAAATAGATTTTGAAGGAAAGTATTACTAGATATGTAAAAAAAAAAAACTACATAAATTTTAAACATTTATAGAAATATGTGTGCATATGGTCACCCTTAACAGCTCCCAAATATTTTGAAACAATGACTCATGCTAGTCAACAACTGTGAAATTTTTTGAATACTTTTTTTGATAAATGTAAGCCCTAATATTTTTTCTAAAAATAGTACATGTTTATTATGGGAAATACACTGAGAGATCATTATTGCTAATATCTTAGGAGCTTTTCCTAGTCTTTTAACTGTATTTCAAGACTATGTTATATTCTGAGGTTCTAGTTTCAATCCCTGACATCACCATCAGCCAGAACTTAATGCTCTTGTCTCTCTTTGTCATAAAAGTAAATTCATTAATCTTAAAGAGATTATACTGGGTATCTGTTTTTTCACACAAACACTAAATATTCATTTTATTTTAATTAGCAAGATAAATAAATACAGAAAATCTGAGTTCTGATCAACTCAAGGTTATAGAGGTTCTGGGCATTGAACCTGGGTCCTCAGAGGATTAGGCAATAAAGTCTTTTGCATAACCATTATGCTACTTACCCATATATATGTATACATATACACACACACATATGCATACACAAGCATGTGTATATATATGCGGAGATAGACAGAAAAGCAAAGCTTAGCTCACGTTTATGACTTTGCCATAGAATAAGTGTTGGGCTGCTGATTTAAAGTCCTGTCTTCTTGTAATGAAGAATCATGTGCTCAATTTCTGTTTTCTTTCTTTCATCTTTTTATTTGCTTCAAACTAAACAAATTTGAACATAGTTTTCCTGAGTGAGAAGGACATTTCTCAAAATGGCTGGTTTATACTACTCTGTATTTATTGATAGATGTAATTTTGTACCTATCTTGACAGTTACTTAACATGCCTTTTTAAAGCTACTATAATGAAAAAAATATCATTATGCAATGTGGAGTAAAGTTTAAAAGATACAAAACCAATTTTTACAGTATAATTCTATCTTTTCTTTTAAATAAATGTACTTTCTTCCCATATGTTTATAATATATAAGAAAAAAAATAAGAGAAGACAACATTCTGAATATATAAAGATGTTTTGTTGGATTCTTATTAAATTAAACAGTTATGTATTTAATAATCCATTAGACATCTAGGTATATACATTCAAAAGAAATGAACACATGACTACAGAAAAACTATCATAGTATACATAGTATATATATGTATCACTATCATGTTTACATACAAGAATAAACTTGAATTATTTATTTATTAATTTTAGTTAAAACAGAGAAATTCAGAGGAAAGGTGAATATGGAGAGGAAGAAAGATTGACACCTCCAATACTGTTTTACCACTTGTGAAGCTTCTCCCCTGTGTATGAGGACAGGGGACTTAAGCCTGGTTCCTGATACTCTGTAAAATGTACATTCTACTAGATTATCCACCAATGACCCCCTAAAATTAAATTTCTTTACTGTGGTGTACTCTGAAGTGAAAATAGCACTGGATTTGAATTTCTGGTTTGGGTTTGAATTAGTACCAGAATGAACTTGGGCAAATTCCCTCTTTTCTCAGCCTCAGTTTACCAGTCTAAAAAAGGAACGCTAATACCTGCCTTATCCTCCATTAATGCAAATTATCTAATTTTATTAGGACTGGTGAGATAGTTCACCTGGGATAGTGCTTGCTCTGCCATGCATGAAACCTGGTTTCAAGTCTAGTCCCCACGGGTATGGCTGAAGGTCCTTCAGTGTTGTGTTGTCTCAATATCTGTCTGTATATCTAAAAATATAAACTCCAGCAGAGAAACCCTGGCTATGACTACACACACATACACACACACACACACACACACTTTTTAAATTAATGTAAAATGCATTCTTTCTTTCTGAACCCTAGCTCATTTTGTCTGAAGTTCCAAGTTTTCTCCACTAGATGGTGATACTAGAAAAATAAAATAAACTATAACAAATTTTCTGACAAAATTTACTCAAAATTGACTCAGCGTATATACAAATTAATTTGGATTATCTTAAAAGATCAAAGGGTTGAGCTCAATGTAAAACAATCCAACTGAGGCTTAATTTTTCTCCATTTACACCTTAATTGCTTTCACCTGACCTTGGTTGTTTACTGTAAGTAGTGTCCTTCTTTGTCCTACTCCCTCCCACCCACCCATGAGAACAGGGATGCTGTATTCAGTAGGTCACTCAAGCCCACTATTTAATGACCACAAGTCAAGTGTCAGTCTGGCTGAGATGTCTAGGCACAGGTAAATGATAAGCTTCCTGATATTATCAGCCCTCTAGACATCATCTTGCACCCTCATACATATTCACACCCAAGGTACATTGAAAATTTTGAGTCCAGTTAATCCCACCATGAAGCACATCCCTGACATTTTTAGTCACCAACTTAGAAGTTAGTATTGTGCTCATCTGTTCCCCTTCTACTTTGTGATTCCTCTCTCCCAACTCAATAAATACCATGTTCCTTTCCTGACTTTCTGCTGGTGTTCTTTGGAATCTATGCTATATTTGTATGTTTGTTTGGGGGATGGGGAGGGGGCAGACACCAAGACCAGAGTGCTATTCAACTCTGGTTTATGGTAGTGGGGATTGAACCTGGGACCTCTGGGACCTGGGTGCTTAGATCCTGTGTTTTAATACATTAAGTTATCTCTCCAATTCTGTATTTATTTTAGTAATTTATTTTTGCCTCCAGGATTATCGCTGGGGCTCAGTGCCTGCACTACAAATCCACTGCTTCTGGAGGCCATTATTTTTTTCCTTTTTTAAAAAAAATAATAGGATAGGACAAAGAGAAATTGAGAGAGGAGGAGGAAGATAGAGAGGGGGAAGAGAAAGGCAGACACCTACAGACTAGCTTCACTCTTGTGAAGCAATCTGCCTGCAGGTGGGGAGGGGGAGCTGGGGAGGGCTTGAACTGGGATCCTTGCACGGTGCTAGGTGCTATGTGCGCTTAACCTGGTACTCTACTGCCGGACTGTTTTTTTTTTAACCAAAGCACTACTCATCTCAGGCTTATGGTGCTGCTGCAGATTGAACCTAGGACTTCAGAGCATCAGGCATAAATGCTTTTTGCATAACCATTATGCTATCTCCTGAACCCTTCAACCCTGTATTTTTTTTATTAAGCTTGATCTAATAAATTGCATGCATTATTTGCTATTGTAAATAACACTTTTTGAATTGTTCTATTTTCTAATTGAGTTGCATTGACATAAAATTAATACATTGGTTTATTAATTATTTAATATTTGGCCTTTTGGATGAACACTCTCATTTAGATTTTTTTTTTTTTATGAGAGGTAGAGGGAAATCAGGGAATCTCTCAGTCGTGTGGAAATAATACCTGGGGTCTCACATATGCAAGGAATATGTTCTACTTACTAAGTTACCTCCCTGACTACATAAGTGATATCCAGTTGGTAACTGAAAAAAAACATAGCTGGTCCTTGTCCCTGGTTCCTGGTACAGAATTTCAAAACCTTTTGGAATTTCCTATTATATTAAAGAGATGATTCCCTTTGGACCACTAGATAGTTTCAAGATGGAAGCCAGTCTGAGGAAAGATCAGTCACATAATTAGAGAGTTGAAACTTGTGTGGAAAAGAAAAAAAGAAAAAGAAGGAAAAGAAAAGAAAAAAGAAACTTGTGTGTGTGTGTGTGTGTGTGTGTGTGTGTGTGTGTATATGTATTTTTTTTTTTTACAAGAGCAGTGGTCAACTCTGACTTTTGGTAGTGATACTGGGGATTAAAACTAGAACTCAAAGTTGCAGACTTGAAAGTCACTTACATAGCCATTCTGCTGTTTCCTAGCCCTAGAGGGTTGACGCTTCTGGCCAGTCATCATTGGAGAGAGGAAAGATGTTGGAAACTGAGTTGAACCATAAGGCCAATGATTTACTCAGTTGTGCCTAATTAATGAAACCCTAATAAAAACTCTGCCTAGAAGGTCTGTATCTGGGACCATGTAAGAGTTCGCCCTGTTCCTGTCTTTCATTAAAAACAAACAAACAAATAAATCAGTCATCATGAGTAGAATACTTTTGGTGAGTTCTGTGATTGGTTTTATTGAGTTAACAAACCTGGGGGAGTTGTGGAAGATTCTCAAATCACATCCAGCTGGTCAGCAGCATGGATGATGGATCCCTGAAATGTAAGACTGGTGTCCGAAGTGAGGTCTTCCTTCATAGGACTTGGTTCTTAACCTATGGAGTCCACTTCGAACTCTGAGTAGCTGAAGCTAGAGCTAAACTGAATTTTGGGACACCCAATGGATGTCAGAGAATTGGTGTCAGGATTGTAGTTTTGCCTTTTCCTTTCTATACATTTATCTCTTATTTTTCTTTCTTTTTTGAATTGCATTGGTTAGTATTAGGTTTGCTAAATTACAAGAAAAATCAAATTTCTTTATCTTATAAAGTGATATGTGAAGGAAAATTCTATTTTAATCCTTTATTTTAAAAGCTTTCTAGGAATCCCCTTTTCTTTTTCCCCAGAGCACTGCACCACAGATATCTATCTCCTCTCTCTCTCTATCTCCTCTTTCTCTATCAATCTGTGCTGTCAAACAAAAACCATAAGGTCTCACATCATGCCTATGTGAGTTACTAAAATTCAAATAACTGACAATAACAAGCATTGCTGAGGATGCAAAGTAGCTGGAACTTTCATATATTTTTGGCTTCTTACTAGTGAAAATAAAAAACTTTGAAAAACTTTTTGCTGGTTTCTCATAAAATTGGACATATACCTATTTTATGATCCAGTCATTTCACTCTTAGGCATTTTCCTCGAAGTAATGAAAATAGATGTCTGCAAAAAAAAGACTTGTAAAAGGATGTTTATAAATCCTTTGTTAATAATAATGGGGATGAAAACTGGTTAAGTTAGTGGGTGAATGAGATAAACATCGTGGCATATTCATACACTACAGTGTGTGAAATACTATACTGTAGGAAAAAAAGATGAGCAACTGATATATGCAGTGACATATTCTGATAAATAATATGTTGAATGAAAGAATTCAGACACAAAAGATCACAGACTATATGACTATATTGCTAGGAAGTTCAACACCAGGCAAGGCAAGGGAAGCTTCATGTTAGAAATCTGAAGGATGGGTTTATTTATTTATTTATAAAACGGAAACACTGACAAAACCATACGATAAGAGGGGTACAACGCCACACAATTCCCACCACCAGAACTCTGTATCCCATCCCCTCCCTTGATATAGACCAGGTCCCATGAGCCTATGTTCACATGTATCCATAAATTAGGGCAAAATATATACCTGAAAGCAAAAGTACACGATAGTCTGCAGTGAGTCAGTATGAAGTTCATAATGAAATAGGGTCTACTTAGACTTAGATACCCTCCTTACCTACTTCCTATTATACTTTTCTCACTCACTCCCAAGCTATCAAAGCAAGGACTGCAAAAGCTGAATAAGGGCAAGAGACTGGCATACTTTAACGATGACTCTGTAGTCACTATCAGGCCACCCCATCAACTGGGGCCCTAGTCGGGAGTCCTGAGATTCCCAAACAGACAAGATGGGCCTAGACCTGGAATAAATCTCTCTCTCCATTGTTAAAGGTCATCTCTATCAGGAACAACAAAACAGACCCCTTTGTGGGCCCCCATAGGATGAGCTAAACATCCCTCAACTTGGATGAACAACGGTAGAGAATGTTCCATCCTTTGAAGGGATGCTGGACAACATACTCTATGCTACACCTGAGGAAGATGGGCCCCGATATTGGGGCAGCTTGGAATGTTCCTACTCATGACCACAGAATGTGAGCTCGGATCTACAAGGATGGGTGTTTTAAGAATGTGAAAGAATGAACTGAAAGGGGGCATAATGGAAATGCTTGATAGGTTGATTGAGATCTTCGGTAATCAGATGTATATGCCTTTCAAAACCCTTAGAACTGTGTATTTAAGATTTGTATTTTTTACTGTCATAAAATATTACCTCAGTTCAAATAACACAATAAATTATAAATAAATAAAAAATAAAAACATCTACCCTCAGCTTGGATAGATAAATACACTATTAATATCATCTCCCCCCCGACCCCCTGAAGGGTGCCCAGCTTGGCAGAACTAGAAAATCCCTTAAGAAAAAAAGGAACTATAGCACTCAGTTCACTCATACCTCTTTGGATTTCCTCTTTTTTTTTATTTCTTTATTGGGGAATTAATGTTTTACATTCAACAGTAAATACAATAGTTTGTACATGCATAACATTCCCCAGTTTCCCATTTAACAATACAACCCCCACTATGTCATTTATCATCCTTCATGGACCTGTATTCTCCCCACCCACCCACCCCAAAGTCTTTTACTTCGGTGCAATATGCCAATTCCATTTCAGGTTCTACTTGTGTTTTCTTTTCTGGTCTTGTTTTTCAACTTCTGCCTGAGAGTGAGATCATCCCATATTCATCCTTCTGTTTCTGACTTATTTCACTCAACATGATTTTTTCAAGTTCCATCCAAGATCAGCTGAAAACGGTGAAGTCACCATTTTTTACAGCTGAGTAGTATTCCATTGTGTATATATACCACAGCTTGCTCAGCCACTCATCTGTTGTTGGACACCTGGGTTGCTTCCAGGTTTTGGCTATTACAAATTGTGCTGCCAAGAACATATGTGTACACAGATCTTTTTGGATGGATGTGTTGAGTTCCTTAGGATATATCCCCAGGAAAGGAATTGCAGGGTCATAGGGTAGGTCCATTTCTAGCTTTCTGAGAGTTCTCCAGACTGTTCTCCACAGAGGTTGGACCAATTAACATTCCCACCAGCAGTGCAGGAGGGTTCCTTTGACCCCACACTCTCTCCAGCATTTGCTGCTATTACCTTTTCTGATGTATGACATTCTCACAGGAGTGAAGTGATATCTCATTGTTGTCTTAATTTGCATTTCTCTGACAATCAGAGACTTGGAGCATTTTTTCATGTGTTTCTCGGCCTTTTGGATCTCTTCTGTGGTGAATATTCTGTCCAAGTCCTCCCCCCATTTTTGGATGGGGTTATTTGTTGTCTTGTTGTTGAGTCTGGCAAGCTCTTTATATATGCTGGTTATTAAACTCTTATCTGATGTATGGCATGTAAAGATCTTCTCCCATTCTGTGAGGGGTCTCTTGGTTTGGGTAGTGGTTTCTTTTGCTGTGAAGAAGCTTTTTAATTTGATGTAGTCCCATAGGTTTATACTTGCCTTAGTCTTCTTTGTAATTGGATTCGTTTCATTGAAAATGCCTTTAAAATTTATGCAGAAAAGAGTTCTGCCAATATTTTCCTCTAAGTATTTGATAGTTTGTGGGCTAACATCGAAGTCCTTGATCCACTTGGAATTTACTTTTGTATTTGGTGAAATACAGTGATTCAGTTTCATTCTTCTGCATGTTTCAACCCATAGTTTCCAACACCATTTGTTGAAGAGACTCTGCTTTCCCCATGTAATGGTCTGGTCCCCTTTGTCAAAGATTAGATGTCCATAGGTGTGGGGCCTCATTTCTGGGCTCTCAATTCTATTCCACCGGTCAGTGTGTATATTCATGTTCCAGTACCAAGCATTTTTGATGACAATGGCCCTATAATACAGTTTGAGATCTGGGAGTGTGATGCCTCTAGTTCTGTTCTTTTTTCTCAAGATTGTTTTGGCAATTCTAGGTCTTTTCTGGTTCCAGATAAACATTTACAGCATTTTTTCTATTCTCCTAAAAAATGTGCTTGGGATCTTGATGGGGATAACATTAAATTTGTGTATGGCTCTGGGTAATATATTCATTTTGATGATGTTAATTCTTCCAACCCATGAACATGGAATATCTTTCCACTTCTTTGTGTCTTTTTCAATTTCTTTAAGTAGTGACTCATAATTTTCAGTATACAAGTCTTTCACTTCTTTGGTTAGGTTTACTCCTAGATATTTTATTGTTTTTGTTGCTATAGTAAAAGGAATTGATTTCTGGATTTCAATTTCTTCTAACAGTATTTGCATAGAGGAATGCCACTGACTTTTGAATGTTAATTTTGTAGCCTGACACCTTACTGTATTGCCTGATGATTTCCAAAAGCTTCTTGCTGGATTTCTTAGTTTTTTCCATGTATACTATCATGTCATCTGCAAATAAGGAGAGTTTGACTTCTTCTCTTCCAATCTGTATTCCTTGAATTCCTTGCTCCTGCCTGATTGCTATGGCAAGAACTTCCAACACTATGTTGAATAGTAATGGTGATAGTGGGCATCCCTGTCTAGTACCTGATCTGAGTGGAAATGCTTCCAGTTTTTCACCATTGAGTATGATGTTGGCTGTAGGTTTGCTATATATAGACTCCACTATCTTCAGGAATTTTCCATCTATTCCCATTTTTTGCAGTGTTTTGATCATAAAGGGATGTTGTATTTTGTCAAAGGCTTTCTCTGCATCTATTGATATGACCATGTGGTTTTTGGTCTTGCTTTTGTTGATGTGGTGGATCACATTGATTGATTTACGTATATTAAACCAACCTTGCATGCCTGGGATAAACCCCACTTGGTCATGATGAACAATTTTTTTGATATACTGCTGTATCCGGTTGGCTAGAATTTTGTTCAATATTTTTGCATCTATGTTCATCAGACATATTGGTCTGTAGTTTTCTTTTTTGGTTGTGTCCCTGTCTGCTTTTGGTATCAGGGTGATGTTGGCTTCATAGAAGCTGGCAGGGAGTATTCCAGTGTCTTCAATCTTCTGGAAGACTTTTAAAAGTAGAGGTATTAGTTCTTCTTTGAAAGTTTTGTAGAATTCATTTGTAAAACCATCTGGTCCAGGACTTAATTTTGGGGAGACTTTTGATAACTGTTTCAATTTCATTAGCTGTGATGGGCCTGTTCATGTTATCCACTTCCTCTTTACTTAGTTTTGGAAGTTGGTAGGTATCTAGGAAATCGTCCATTTCTTCCAGGTTCTTTAGCTTGGTGGCATATAGTTGTTCATAGAAGCTTCTCATGATATGTTGAATTTCTGCGGTGTCTGTTGTGATATCTCCTCTTTCATTTACTATCCAATTTATTTGGGTCTTCTCCCTTTTTTGTTTTGTGAGTCTGGCTAAAGGTTTGTCGATTTTGTTTACTCTTTTGAAGAACCAACATTTACTTTCGTTGATCTTTTGTGTGGTTTTCCTATTCTCAATGTTATTTATTTCTGCCCTAACTTTAGTGATTTCTGTCCTTCTCGTTGCTTTAGGGTTCCTTTATTCTTCTTCTTCTAGGTCTTTAAGATGTGCACTCAGGCTGTTTATTTGTGCTTTTTTTTGTTTCCTAATGTGTGCTTGTATAGCTATGAACTTCCCTCTTAGGACTGCTTTAGCTGTGTCCCAAATATTTTGATAGCTTGTGTCTTCATTTTCATTGAACTGTCGAAACATTTTGATTTCTTCCTTGATTTCCTCTTTGACCCAGAAGTTGTTAAGAAGTATACTGTTGAGCTTCCACATTTTGGGACTGTTACTAATCTTTTGTTGATTGTTAAGTGTTAGTTTAATTCCACTGTGGTCTGAGAAGATGCTTGGGATGGTTTCAATGCTCTTGAATTGGCTGATGCTATCTTTGTGGCCTAACATATGGTCTATCCTTGAGAAAGACCCATGTGGCTTTGAGTAAAATGTGTATTCCAGTTTCTTGGGATGAATGACTCTGAAAATGTCCAATAGTTCTAGTTTATCTCTTCATTTAGCTCCCTTATGTCTTTATTGATTTTCTTCCTGGATGATCTGTCAAGTTGAGAGAGTGGGGTGCTGAAGTCCCCTACTATGATTGTGTTACTGTTAATATATTGCTGTAGCTCTTTCAGTAGAAGCTTGATGTATTTAGATGGCTTCTCATTGGGTGCATAGATGTTAATAATTGTTAAGTCCTCTTGATTGACTGATCCTCTGAGCATTAAGTAGTGTCCATTCCTATCTTTTTTAATCTTATCTATTTTAAAGTCTATCATCTCAGATATGAGAATAGATGCTCCTGCCCTTTTGTGGGGGCTATTGGCTTGTATGATAGTTTTCCATCCTTTCACTTTAAGTCTGTGTTTGTCTTGTTGAGTTAGGTGGGTTTCCTGTAGACAGCATATTGTTGGGTTGTGTTTTCTGATCCATCATCCTACTCTGTGTCTTTTAATAGGTGAATTCAGGCCATTGACATTTATTGATATCAAAGATTGAAGATATTTTAACACCATTCTTGTAGAGTTTTAGAGTGTTTTGATATATGTCCTATTTGTGGTGGTCTGGTTGTTCATAGGAGACCTTTCAGAACTTCTTTCAGGGCAGGCTTGGTGATTGTTGATTCCTTCAACTGTTGCTTGTCTGAGAAGGTTTTGATGCCTCCATCTAGTCTGTATGACAGTCTAGCAGGATATAGTATTCTTGGCTGAAAGCCTTTCTCATTGAGCACTCGATAGATATTTTGCCATTCTCTTCTGGCCTGTAGTGTTTGTATGGAGAAGCCTGCTGCTAATCTTATGGGTTTTCCTTTGTAGGTGACTCTTTGTTTTTCTCTTGCAGCCTTGAGGATCCTTTCTTTATCCTTATTCCTTTCCATTCTAAGTATGATATGTCTTGGTGTCTTTAGGTCTGGGTTAATTCTGTTTGGGACCCTCTGGGCTTCTTGAATTTTTATATCTTTGATGTTGTCTAGACTAGAGAATTTTTCAGCTACTATGGCCTGGAAAATGCTTTCTTCCTCTCCTTCTCTTTCTTCCTCTGGTATGCCAATAATGCGTCTATTGTTTCTTTTGAAGTCATCCCATAGGACTCTGTTGTTGTTTTCAGCATCTCTTAATCTCTTTTTGAGATCTCTTACTTCTTTTTTAGTTGTTTCTAATTCATTCTCAATCTTGCTAATTCTGTCTTCAGCCTCATTGATTCTATTCTCTCTGCCCTCTACTGTTTTCTGGAGTTCATCTATTTTGTTGCCCTGCTCTGATACTGTTTTAGCTTGTTCAGCTAGTTGCCTTCTTAGCTCAGTGATTTCAGCTTTCAGCTCTCTAATAACCATGAGATAATTAGAATTTTCTTCCATATTCTCATTTGTTGTTCCTGCATTTCTGATTACATTTTTTTCAAATTCTTTACTCACTCCTGTTATTATTTCCTTAGCTAATGTTTGGATGTTGAACTCGTTATTTTGTGCTTCACCCTCTGGAGGACTTTTAGCTGGGCTCTTGTCCTGGTTCGATTCTCCAATATTTTTTCTTGTTGTTTTAACCATTTTATATATTATGTTATGAGTTCCCTTTATCAGTACTTTTCAAATTATTGATCACTATTGCCTGGATTGACTTGTGTCCAAGTAAGTTAATTAAAGGTTTCACGGTGGAAGTTAACAGTTATTTCAATCCCTGAGTTGGAGCTCAGTTGTTTAAAAGCCTCTTTCTTTTTTTTTTTTTTTTTCCTTCCCTGTAGGCTATGGGAGCCTGAGGGCTTTTAAACTATCAATAGGCTTCTTAGCTTAACCACTGACTCTTGACCAAGAGATAAAGCAGGGTGTGGCAGAGAGACTTTCACAGCCCCTCAGCTATGCCACTGAGGTATAGGTCTTCTGGGTTTCCTGTTTAGATCTCTGTCCCCTGGTGTCCCTCCCTGTCGCTGCTCCATATTCTGAGGGTAGTAGCAATGGAGACTCAGAGTTGCACTTGGTGAGTCTCTGGGGAGTCCTCTCCTCCCTTCAGCTGTCCCCTTGTTGGTGGAGCAGACTGGAGGTGGTGTGTCAACTGATAAACTGCTGAACTGTTGGCAGTCACTTAATCTCTCCTTAGGCCCCTCTCTCCTCTCTGTCACCAGCCACACGTGTTTGTACTCACCGGTGATTTACTGGGTTCCTGTGGTCATTCTAGTCCTGTCTTGTTTCTGTCCCGGGTGGTCTCCTTTGGTATTCCTAGTTGATCCAGGAGAGGAGAGAAAGCGATCTGCTGCTCGTAGCTCCACCTCCCAAAAAACTCGGATTTCCTCTTGATTAGTAGTTACTTACAATTTTATCATGCCCTTGGTATGTCTAAGAAAATTCACCAATGTTTTATTTTATTTAGCACTTGTAGTTGGCTTTAGCAGGAATACAGATCTAAGTTTCAGCTGCCACTATTGGAATCATCATCATTATCATCATCACCGTGCCATCATTGTCAGGGCTTCTCACAACTTTGGATTTTTCAGATAGGAGGAGAGAGGCAGGAATGAGGAAAAGTGTCACAACACTGAAGCTTTCCCTGAGGTGCCCGTGTGGCCTTCTGGGAGATTCAAACCTACACATTATTATTTTTATGTAATATTCTTTTTTAAGAAAACTCTTTATTTATTATAGAGTCAGAGAGGAGCTGAAAGGGGTGGGAGAGATTTGGAGGAGAGATAGAAAGAGAGAGAGACCTGCAAGACCTGCAGCACTGCTTCAACATTTGTGAAGCTTCCCCTCTGCCCTCTGCAGGTGGGGGGCAGGTGGGGAGCAGGTGGGGAGCAGGTGGGGAGCAGAGGCTTGAACCTGGGTCCTTGTGCCTGGAACCATGTATGCTCAACCAAGTGTGCCATCACCTGGCCCCCTGACAGATCTTTGATCTATTAAGCTGACATCTCAAATGTTAACACCCCATAGTAATTATAAACCACAAGTAGATCATCCCTTATGAATATTGGTGTAAGATGTGGGATAGTCTTTTGCCACTCAGCAAGAGCCAGGAGACAAATATTCTAAAAGTGCCTTTCTCAGCAGAAGTGTGGCTGCCTGTGGATTTTCAACTTGCCTTTACAATCCACCTGCGTAGAGGCTGGCTCTTGAAGTCATGAACTCATTTTTTTTTCTTTTTAATTCCTCTTTTAATGTATATTTTTAAATTTTATTTATTTATTTTAAAAAGGAGACATTAACAAAACCATAGGATAGGAGGGGTACAACTCCACACAATTCCCACCACCAGATCTCTGTATCCCATCCCCTACCCTGATAGCATTCCCATTCTTTACCCCTCTGGGAGTATGGACCCAAGGTCATTGTGGGTTGCAGAAGGTTGAAAGTCTGGCTTCTGTAATTGCTTCCCCACTGAACATGGGTGTTGACTGGCCGATCTATACTCCTGTAGGACTATGTGAAAGCTTGGTAGAGCTTAGGGAGCTCTCCCATCCTTGGATGGAGGTCTGGAAAATATACCCCACTTATTAGTCTCTCCCTTATAGGGGATGAGCCAAGAGGGAAAGCCTCCCTGACTCAGTTTCCCCTTGT
Organism: Erinaceus europaeus; assembly: GCF_950295315.1. Classification (NCBI taxonomy): domain Eukaryota; kingdom Metazoa; phylum Chordata; class Mammalia; order Eulipotyphla; family Erinaceidae; genus Erinaceus; species Erinaceus europaeus. The sequence goes on from NC_080165.1 coordinate 29,318,227, forward strand.
TAGCCTCTCAAGCCCACAGAAAGCCTACAAGCCTCTCACACTTAGTTCCCCTTGCTAGCAGGCCAAATGGCTGCCTGCTTGAGGGTTCACTCAAAGTTCACTATAGTTATTCAGAGTTCACACATTCACTATAAGTTCACCTTTTGATCATATAGGAGAACACACTCTATCATACACCCTTGCCAGTACCTTGCAATGAGAACCCCAGATCTATTTCCTTGATTTTGATATCTATGATTTACATCAAGCCTTGTCTCTTTCTGTTACATCTAATTCTACTGGTATAGCCAATATGTTTTTCTTAATATCTTTGGATAATTAAGATGCCCGCATGGAAAACAATTACCTTGACCTTTTGGTATCACATCAATTCTTGTCATTCCTACCCCTCACCACCATAGGGGTAAGTTGACCTTTAAGAAACCTGTAATTTCTGATATATGTGAAAAATGTGCTTTGTTCTGTTTGCTATAAAGCCTTGTGTTTTGGGAGTTGGGCTGTAGCGCAGCGGGTTAAGCGCAGGTGGCGCAAAGCACAAGGACCGGCATAAGGATCCCGGTTCGAACCCCGGCTCCCCACCTGCAGGGGAGTCGCTTCACAGGCAGTGAAGCAGGTCTGCAGGTGTCTATCTTTCTCTCCTCCTCTCTGTCTTCCCCTCCTCTCTCCATTTCTCTCTGTCCTATCCAACAACGATGACAACAACAATAATAACTACAACAATAAAACAACAAGGGCAACAAAAGGGAATAAATAAATAAAATTTTAAAAAAAGCCTTGTGTTTTACTCTGAATAAACTAGAGGTTCATATTAGGGTCTCTCAGCATTCTTACTGCATTGCAGAGTCCCTAGAACTTGCGATGAAGAAGCCAGTGGCTTACCTTCTGGTTGGAGGCACTCCACATGAGTGCCAGCATACTCCCAGTCTGCCTCTCTCTTTCCCTAGTAGGGTGGGGCTCTGGGGAAGCAGAGCTCCAGGACACATTGGTGGGGTCGTCTGTCCAGGGAAGTCTGGTCGGCATCATGCTGGCATTCAGAACCTGGTGGCTGAAAAGAGAGTTAACATACAAAGCCAAATTGTTGAGCAATTATGGACCTAAAGCCTGGAATAGTGCAGATTAAGTGTTGGGGGGGCACTCACTGCAGACTATTGTGTACTTTTGCTTTCAGGTATATATTTTGCCCTAGTTTATGGATACGTGTGAACATATGCTCTATCTCATGGGACCTGGTCTATATCTAGGTTTTGGGACTTTGTTAGGAAGTGAAACACCTGCAATGGAATTAGAGAATACTATGAAAGGAAAGGTCTCACCCGAGTAATGAGGCTGAAGGGTTGTCATTCCATACGTGAAGTCTCCAGATACAGTCTGAAATGAAGCATGCTGAGGTGGCACTCATTGTGTTGATTAGGTTGGGATCGGCGGATGCAATATTATTTGGTATGAATTGAGAGAAGCATGTGGGAAAGTGCACCCCACCCTAAAGTTCTAGGACTGGGGGAAATATAGGCTCTATAGTGGAAATGTGAGGTTCCTGTGTCTAGGGTTCAAGAAGAGAATGGATAGTTATTGCTGTATTATTAAATTATTGTTTGGTAAATAATAATTATTATTTGGTAATTGGGTTAACTTTGAAAAGTCCCTTTGTTAGGATTTTCTATATAATACTCAACATGTTGTATATGGCTGTGCCACAGGTTGCTTCTGTTCTCTCTGGTCTAGGCTTTTGAGAGAGTCAACATATCAGAGACTCACCCTATGTATTAAAAAAAGATTCAGTCTGTGCTTTAAGAAGTTTGAGACACACAATCAATTTTTCCTCTTTCATATTAATTAATTAGTGATTTATATGACTACAAATTAATAGGAATGTACATAAACACCATTCTCACCGCCAAATGACTGTGTCCCATCCCATCCCCCCCCACCCCCCACCGCCCCAGGGAAGCTGGATGTCCACCCTTACCCTCACCCCAGGGTTTTTACTTTGGTGCCCTACTCCAGATTTAGTCAAATCCTGCTTTTAGTTTCCCTTTCTGTTCTTCTTTCTCAACTTCTGTTGATGAGTGGGGTCATTCCATACTTATCTTTATCTTAAGTCATGAACTCATTTAAGTCTTGAGTGAGAAGAGTCCTTAAGTCTTGAGTGAGAAGAGTCCCCAAGGACTTGGTAGAGGTGCAGGAAAAGAAAGAGAGAGAGAGAGAGAGAGAGAGAGAGAGAGAGAGAGACTCTGCAGAGTAAGAAAAATTCTAGATGAGTCAAAGAAGTCAGAATGGAAATCAAATATTTTGAGCGAAATAATACAGATTGGTACATATTTTCAGCTTGAGAGATGTGACTAAGGCAATATTTAGAGACATGTATCCTTAAATCCAAAAAATATTTTTAAGGGAAAATTGTGAGGTGATCTCATTCAATAACCATAGATGTGAAAATCCTGAAAATAAAACATTAACAATCAGAAATACAGGAAAATGTTAGTGCCCAATAGTCAAATTGAGTTATTCCCCAAAACTCAAGACATTATTATGCTATTGTTCTTTTGAATTACTAAACAAATTTAAACATATAAAATAAAACTAATAACCTTTTATGAATATTGATTATAACACAATTGATTTTTCTACCTACTGATGTGATTTTTGCCTTTTTTGTTGTTGTTGTTAACATTCTTATTTATTTATTTATTTATTCATTCCCTTTTGTTGCCCTTGTTGTTTTTATTGTTGTAATTGACATCATCATCATTGGATAGGACAGAGAGAAATGGAGAGAGGAGGGGAAGACAGAGAGGGGGAGAGAAAGATAGACACTTGCAGACCTGCTTCACCTCCTGTGAAGCGACTCCCTGCAGGTGGGGAGCCGAGGGCTTGAACCAGGATCTTTACACCCGTCCTTGCGCTTCGCGCCACATGCGCTTAACCCAATGCGCTACCTCCTGACTCCCCTTGCCTTTTCTTTTTTAAATAACTTATTTAGAGGGCAGGGTGGAATGCTTCATGAGTGGTGAAGCAGGTTTGCAGGTGTCTCTCTCTCTCCCTCTATTTCTTCTTCCCCTCTCAATTTCTCTCTGTCAATTAAAATAGAAAGAAAAATTATTTATTTGTTCTTTTTTTAAAATAGAGAAATCAACCAAAGTACCACTCAGCCATTTATGATGTTTATGGTGTCCTTCTTGTTTGTATATGATTCCTGGATCTAATCTAGGGTCTCATGTATACAAGGCGTGTGCTCTACCACTAACCTCCCTTGTCTCAGAACTTTTACCTTTCAGAGAAAACAGCACTTCTCAGAGAGTGTATGAAGTTTTCAATCCATCTTCCATCAGTCCTCAATATCCGCCTTATTGCAGTCATTTTCCCCATGGAAAATTTCTCTTCTGAACCTTACCCTCTTGAAAAAGCAAACCAATATTTGATATTAGGTCAGAAAAGCATGACTTGGACTTTGGCATGGCTGTAATTTCATGCCTTGTGACTATGATAAGCCTCTCTCCTAGATCTTGAAATTCATTTCCAGTCTAGAGGGTAAAAAAGAATCCCTGAGAATGTAAACATAAATATATCCTTCTTTCAGTTCTTAAAGTTAGGAAATGACATTTTGTGCTGCAGGAGTGAGATTTTTAAAAATTGGCTATGAACTATCTTGGACTTTGTCAGTTGTTTGGAACAGTTACACAGTAGCATGAATTTCATCTTATGGCAAGCATTTTGTTTTGTTTTTTCATTTTTAGGCTAAAAGATTAAGGAAGAAGAATTTGTATATGGGATTGGGAGACAGAAGGAATCCTTAGTATTGGGGCTGGGATTAGAAATGGATAAGTATGAATTCATGATTTAGCATATATATATTTCTTTTTTTTAAATTAATAGGAGTGTACATAAACACCGTTCCCACCACCAAAAGACTGTGTCCCATCCCATCCTTAGAAATAAGCTCTGTCCATTGAATGTATTAGAAGAAATGGCATTCCACATCCTAGTCTTGATTTTGAAATATTCTTTTCCTGAAGGGGTCCTTCAAGGAATGGCAGATTCTAGAAACTGGGCAAGAAAAATACAGGGTGAGACTTCAGCTCCTTGTTATGCCAGAAAGAACTTTGCAATCATTGTCATGGTAGTTTTTTTTTTTAAAGATTTTATTTATTAATGAGAAAGATAGGAGGAGAGGGAGAAAGAACCAGACATCACTTTGGTACATGTGTTGTCAGAGATTGAACTCAGGACCTCATGCTTGAGAGTCTAATGCTTTAGCCACTGTACCACCTCCCAGACCACATCATGGTAGTGTTTGAACATTTTGATCATCCCAATAAGACTTTATTTATTAATCCATGGCCCAGATCACAGCTTTACATGCCAACTAATTCTACTTTTTGAGTCTAAAGATTTGCCTTTTCTGGACATTCCCTATAAATGCGACCATATGTCATTTTTTTCAGACTTTTATTCACTTAGCATAAAGTTTCTGTTTATCAAGTTATAGTCAGGAATCAACATTTATTATATGAAGAAATTTGTTGAATAGTACTCTATATATGACAGTATATATTATATATATATTTATCAAACTAATTGGTAGACATTTGGGTTGTTTTAGATTGAAGAGGCTATGAGTAATGCTGTTAGGAATACTCAGTGAATAAGGCTTTGTGTGTTCATCTTTTTATTTTTTGTGGGAAGACACCTAGCAGAAAAATTGCTAGGTCATATGGGACAGAACTTTTTAAAGAAACTGCCAGTTTTCCAGAAACATCTGCCCCATTTTATATTCTCATAATCATGTGACCAGATGTCAAATTGCTCCACATCCCTGCCAACATTTGCTTTCCACTGTTTTCTTTATTATAATTTTTTTTAGTATTTTTTCTAGTGAAATGCTATTTTATTGTGACTTTAGCCCGTATCTACTTGATGACTGTTTTGAACATTTTGAACATCTTATTACCTACTCATTGCTATATCTTCTTTGATAAGATAGCTATTCAAAGGGCTGGGCAGTGGTGAACTTGGTTGAGCACACACATTAGCACCACTGGAGTTCCTAACAATGGGCTTTTAAGAGTTTGTTGTATATTCAGGATAAAAGGTCTTTATCATGTATGTGATTCTACAGTATTTCTTCCAAGTCTTTACATGAACCTACCTTATCTTAACTCCATATGGTATCTTTTTAGTAGAAAATATCTTGAATTTTGATGAAGTGCAATTTGTCAATTTTTGCTTTTATGGGTCACACTCATGGTACTTTTTGAAATGAAGAAATGTCAGTAGTAGCATTAATAATAACAATACCGTCCACTCACATTTTGATATATGTAAAAGTTGCTCCACTTCGGTGTGTAAATGTTCAAGAGGTCATGCTGCTTTGGAAACATTCAAAATGCTTCATACAAATAGAAATTGCCAGGACTTTCTGGCTTGGTTTGAATGCCAAACAGTACATATTGTTCTTAATGCATCTATGCAAAGCTGTTTCCTTTTTTTGCCACTGGTGTTATAACTGTTATAACTGGAACTTTGTGCCTACATGACTGTATTATTTCCAGCTGACTTTTTTTTTTTAGAGAGAGAGAGAGGAAGAGGGAGAGGGAAAGGGAGAGAGAAAGAGAGAGAATGAGACACTTGTAGCACTACTCCATCTCTCCTGTGGTCAGAAAAAAAAGAAATTAATTTTTGTCTATTTTCTTTCTTTCACACATTCACACCCAACCTATTATGAATGGAAATTTTGATTTATAAAAGGTAGGTAGATTTTCTTTTTCTTTTTTTTTTTTTTTTTTAACCAGAGCACTGTTCAGCTCTGGTTTATAGTGGTGTGGGGGATTGAACCTGGGACTTTGGAGCCTCAGGCATGAGAGTCTGTTTGCATAACCATTGTGCTATCTACCCCTCAGATTTTCATTAATAATATTATATTTTCTCTGGTTCACAAATTGTAACAAGTATTTCATATCTAGGAAGATGTTGAAATAGGGGAAACTGAGTATGGGAGATAAAGAAAGTCTATACATTACATTTTTTTTTTTTTTTACCTTTTTTGTTAGTCTAAACTTACCCTTCTAAAATTAAAAAATAATTATTAAGAAAAGAATGGGAAGAGCAGTCTGTTGACTTTGGCTCATCAGAGCTTGCTACAGATTTGTTGGCATGGAGGGAACAGATAGTCTGGATGGTCAAACCATCCGATATTAATATGCTCTCTTTCTTTTTTTAAATAAAATATTTTGCTTATTTATTATGTATTGGATAGAAATAGATAAGTTGAGAGGGAAAGGGAGGAAGAAGAATGGAAGAGAAAGAGAGAGAAAGAGAAAAAAAAACGATTTCACAGCTAATGAAGCTTTCCTCCTAGAGTTGGGGACCAGGGGTTTGAACCTGGGTCCTTGCTCATATTACCATGTGCATTCAACTAGGTGTGTCACCACCCTGTCCATCCCTATAAGCTCTATTTTTTTTGTGGGGGGGGTGATTTGTCATCCTGTCATAGTTCTCACACATAGTTATAAGAAAAATGGGTACATTTAAATCAGTTCTAGTTATCCATTTCAATTTTGTTAATTTTTTTTTTTTTTTTTTTTTTTTACCAAAGCACAGCTTAGCTCTGGCTTATGGTGGTGTAGAGGATTGAACCTGGAACTCTAGAGCCTCAGGCATGGGAGTCTCTTTGCATAACCATTATGCTACCTACCCCCTCATAATTGGTCATTAACAAATATTCATTATTAGATGTCTTTGACACTTGGATTGTAGTATTATATACTCTTTGCTTAGCTACTCTTCCTGACCAGTAAAGTTCTCTAATCCTAGTTACTCAAGTTCTACTTTAAAAAGAAGAGTCTGACGTTAGTGCAGTGGGTTAAGCGCGGACTGGCATCAGGATCCAGGTTCCAGCCCCCAGCTCCCCACCTGCAGGGGAGTCACTTCACAGGCGGTAAAGCAAGTCTGCAGGTGTCTATCTTTCTCACTCTCTGTCTTCCCCTCCTCTCTCCATTTCTCTCTGTCCTAACAATGATATCAACAACAACAATAATAATAACTACAACAAAACAACGGCAACAAAAGGGAAAATAAATAAATAAAATATATATATTTTTAAAGTTGTTATAATTGTTTCTGTGCTACTAAGAATGGAAGCATGTATTTTTTATCTTATATGGAATGCATTGATCTGAATTAAAAAAGAGAACTTGAAGTTTTTGAAAAACAAAACATTAAAGGTTGATATTAGTAAAATCAGTAGTCAGTGAAGACTCTATATGTGAAAATTTTTTAGGACTTAAAAGATTTGTAGAATAGTCTATACTCATAGTTCTAGGTTTATGTTACTTAATTTAGGAATGTATCACTGTTAAATTAGAGAGGAAAAAGGCTGTTTGCATGTGAATTCTATTCTTTCTCCTCCTCTTTCTCCTCCTCCTCCTCCTCCTTCTTCTCTCTCTCCTCTTCCTCTCCTTCTCTTTCTCCTCCTCCCCTCCCCCTCCCCCTCCTCCTCCTCCTCCTTCTTTTCCAGGTTGCTGCTAAGGTCTGTTAATGGTGGTGCTAGGGATTGAATCTGAGACTTCAGCATCCCAGGCATGAAAGTGTTTTTGCATATACTTTATGCTATCCTCCCAGCTCTCTGATATGGATTCTCTTGTGATGGAAGGCTTAGGAGAGTACATGAAAAGCCAGCCTTTTATTTATTATGATTTTTTTAATAATTCCAATTCTTTGATGACTGCCTTTGGCTAACCACATGTTATAAATATTACAAAAAATAGAGGAAATTAAACAGTTCTTTTTAAAAAATATTTATTTATTCCCTTTAGTTTCCCTTGTTGTTTTATTGTTGTAGTTATTGATGTCATTGTTGTTGGATAGGACAGAGAGAGGAGGGGAAGGCAGAGAGGGGGAGAGAAAGACACCTACAGACATGCTTCACCGCCTGTGCAGGGACTCCCCTGCAGGTGGGGAAGCCAGGGGCTCGAACTGGGTTCTTTACACCGGTCCTTGAGCTTAGAATCACGTGCGCTTAACCCACTAAGCTACCACCCGACTCTTAAACATTTTTTTTTTAATATTTATTTATTCCCTTTGTTGCCCTTCTTGTTTTATTGTTGTAGTTATTATTGTTGTTGTCATTGTTGGATACGACAGAGAGAAATGGAGATAGGAGGGGAAGACAGAGAGGAGGAGAGAAAGAGAGACACCTGCAGACCTGCTTCACTGCCTGTGAAGCGACTCCCCTGCAGGTGGGAAGCCGGGGCTCCAACCGGGATCCTTATGCCGGTCCTTGTGCTTTGCGCCACCTGTGCTTAGCCCGCTGTGCTACAGCCCGGCTCCCGACTCTTAAACATTTCTGAGTCTTCAGAAGACCTAACATATTCTTGTTTGATATGTTCAACATGGAAGATGGGCAAACTGTTGTCGTTGTGGGGTTCCCTCAGCCTTAATACTTCTGTTGGGGAAGAGCATGTAAATCATCCTAAGTCAGAAAAAGGAAGAAAGGTAGAGGATATGACACAAATACAGTTTTGTAATTCTGAGAGTATTGCCACACTGAAGAGAGGGAAAGATGAAGGTGATATTTCATCCACTGTTCAGTTAGTCCTCTCCTTACCTGACCTCTGAAATGGAGCCTAGTGACACTAGTGAAAAGCCTAGTGTCTAAAATTAATATTCTTCCCCATCTGACTAAGAAGGCAACAGCTGAGCAACATGAGATCAAGGACATATTAGTTTAAACAGGGGCTCAAAGTGCTATTTGAGAGAGAGAGAGGACACTTCCTTTCAGAGTGAACACTTGTCTTTTCAGAAGTCTTTGGATGAGTGTAAAAGATTTTCATCAGAGAACTGAGGGTTTGTTCTGAATTCTGCAAAACTGCCCTTTATCTGGCAAAACTTAGACTCTACACTGGAGTGATCCAAACTCTAAGATGTCCTCCTATAATTGGTAATTACCTTTTTTAATTGTTGTATCTGTCAAATATTCTTCTCTTTATTTCTACATTGATTTAAATTAATTGTACCAAACTATAGGTAGCCCTTAATATTTAACAAACAACATATTTTGAACTTAAACTTCTGTTTTGGCATGTGGCTTCCTGATTGTACATGAATATCATCAGTAATAACCTCTGAAACTTTAATTATAATATGTTCTATAAATAGCCATGTGTCTGTCTCATTATTGTAATTTTCAGGGTAATTTGAATACTGTCAATACTATTTTATAATGTATTTAATCTATTAGAATAGATTGCTTTCTGTTCTTGTTGACTCTTTTCCTTTTTGTTTCTATTTGTTATTTTCTGTGGATGGTTTTCTATAATGTTCTTATCTACTGTAAGTATGTTTCCTATTTGCCTTTGTGTTCTATTTTATTTTGTGGTTATCATAAATATTGTTTCTAGCTTACAGTATCTATGAGTCCTTTTCAAGTTGACCTTAGTTCACCAACATTGGACTATGTCATTCTGTTTTGCTCTCCCCTTTCCTGCATTTAGTTTTCCCTGTTGTTATTATATTCCTAGTTCACTAGGAATATAACAATATATTCTAATACTGATCATCACATAAAAACTTGGGATTCTTTTTTTTTTTTCTTTTCATGTGGGACTCCTCTCAGTATTTCTTGCTAGGCAAGGTTGATAGTGGAAAATTCTTTCAGTTTCTGAATGCTTGCAAAGATCTTTATTTACCCCTCACATTTGAAGGATAATTTAGCAGGATACAGAATTCATGACTGATAATTCTTATCTTTTAATACGTTGAATATGCCATTCCACCCCCACCTTTGTCTCTAGGGGTTGTGATGAGAATTCTGATGAAACCCTGATCTTTCTGTCTTTGTATGTGACTTTCTTGCTTTCCCTGGCAGCCTGAAATATTTTTCCCTTGTCCCTGGTATTGGGTAGTTTCACTATAATGTGTCTTGGTGTGTGTCATTTTGGATTCAAGAATTTAAGTGTGTGTTCACATTCTTAGATTTCTATGTTTTGAACACTGCTCAGGTATGGAAAATTCTCTGTTTCAATTTCTTTGAATATGTTCTCTACATCTCTCCCCCTCCTTCTTCCTCCGGGATCTCAGTAACTCTGATGTTCATCTTTCAGATAAAGTCTGCTATTTCCGAGAGAAGTGCCTCATTTTCCCTAAACCTTTACTCTTCAAGAATTTTAAATTCACTGAGTGTGGTGGTTGTGTCTTCTAGTGTTGATATTCTCACCTCCACCTGATTAAGTCTACTTCTGAGGCCTCTTACCTCAACCTGAACTGCATTCAAAGTACCCTTTAAGCCCTGAAGTCCTGTTTGGAGTTTTTTTTTTTTTTCCCCAAGTCCTTGAATCTTAACTTTAATTTCTTGACTTGATTTCATAATGAGTTTTCTGAAACTGTCTCAGCTGCAGATCTAATTTTGTGCCTGCTATGGAAGTTGGGGGGAAGAATATTTTGAACATGAGGCAGGTTCCCACAGGAATTCCTGAGGTCCCCTGCTGGAGAGTTTCTGAAATGTGCTTCTACAGATGATTTTAAATTGAGAATAAGTTAGTAGAAGCACATTTCAAACTCTCCAGCAGGGCACCTCAGGAATTCCTGTGAGAACCTGCCTCATGTTCAAAATATTCTTCCCCTCAACTTCTATAGTCAAGTGATGTGTAGATGCATACATAGGTGTAGATCTCTAGTACTAAAGTGATATTATGTTTATTACTTAACTTGTAAGGCAAGTATTCCAAGGAAAGGCAAGGATTTGAATTTCTTGGCAGCTATTTGCTAGTAAACATGCAAGGCAAGAGCTCTGGATAGCTTCCCTAGGAGAGAGGATTACAAGGAAACATATTTCTTTCTTTTTTTTTAAATCTTTATTTATTAGATAGAGACAGCCAGAAATGGAGAGGGAACGGGGTGACAGAGGGGGAGAGAGAAAGAGAGGGAAACACATTTCTTAAAACTAAATAACTAACTTCAAATATTTCAAGGTGTAAACAGAGAAGAATTTTGAAAATGGCTTATATGGTGGAGATTACTTCTTTTTCTGTTTGTTTTGAACAACACAGTTCACAGGTTTTGACTTAATTATTTAACATATTTAGACTTCCACCTAGCAACTGAATGATACATGTGTTATATTTATTTAGAGACAGAGGAAGCAGAGAATGGAGGGGACTATAGCACTAAGCTTTTTTAAAAAAAAGATATTTACTTATTCCTTTTTGTTGTCCTTGTTTTATTGTTGTAGTTATTGATGTCGTTGTTGGATAGGACAGAGAGAAATGGAGAGAGGAGGGGAAGACAGATATGGGGAGAGAAAGACAGACACCTGCAGACCTGCTTCACCGCCTGTGAAGCCACCCCCCTACAGGTGGGGAGCCAGGGGTTCAAACCTGGATCCTAACGCCGGTCCTTGAGCTTCGCGCCACGTGCGTTTAACCCACTGCACTACTGCCCGACTCCCTGTGGAGATGACGTCTAAGTAGGGAGCAAAATTCTCAGGGGAAGTATGACAGACCACTTATACAAAAAGTGCTTCTCAGCAAGGATCAGAACAAAAGGCAAGGGAATTCTGTATTTCCTTCTCTTCATTTATTATTTCCATTTTTTAAAAGGTAGGATGAAACAGGCATATATATATATATATATATATTTAATTTATTTATAAAATTGAAATATTGACAAGACCATAGGATAAGAGGAATACAATTCCACATAATTCCCACCACCAGAGCTTCGTATTTTAGTGATTTCTTATTATTTGACAATACTGTACATATTTGGAAGTAGAGCCCTACTCCTTTATGTGTGTATAAGACTCATAGAACCTAATACCAAAATTTCAAAGCCATCATATTAACAAATTAAACCTCTACCCATATCGCCCACTCTTATACCTCTTTCTTTCTGTCAAGTCCCATATTTTAGAGTTTGAGTTGTTTTTTGTAGTGTTTTGCTTACTTTGGTAATTTATATTCTGCATATGAATGAAACCATCTGGTAATTGTCTTTTACATCCTGACTTATTTTACTTTGTAAAAATCACCTCAGCTTTGGACTATGTTGTGGAAGGTACAATTTCATCTTTTTAAAGGGTTGAGTAGTATTCCTTTGAGTGCCTATCTCATAACTTCTTTACCCAATCACTTATCCACGTGCATCTATTTTTATCTTTAAGCTGTTCAATCAATATAAATTTTACTTTATGTTTGTCTAATTTTTGACCAGACTGTCACTTAGTTCCTGCTACTGGTGTTGCTGAGGATAAAACCTGGGTTGTATTGCATGCAAATCCTATGTGCTACCACTGTACTTTCTCCTAGACCCTTAAATCTTACATTTTGCAATGAAGAAAAATGTTTAGCCTCTCAGTGAAACTTCAGCTTGTTTCTGATTATTTTTTTGAAATAAGTAAAAACTTTATTCTTTTAAAATGCTAGCATTTGAAACAATATTAATATTAGTATTTCTGTTCTTTATTATGTATTCTCCAGTTTAAGTAGAAGAGACTTCTAAATTCTCATGGGTCATTTCTATTAGACATCAAATAGGTGAATGATGAGAATTTACTTTGTTTTTAAGTTTTATTATTTTCATGAGAGTGAGGGGGGAGAATGGAAGAAGAGAGAGAGAGAGAGAGAGAGAGAGAGAGAGAGAGACCAGTTTGGCATATAATGGTACCAGGGATTAGACCTGGGGTCTCTGGGACCTGAGTCCTCAAGCACATAAACCTAATGCTCTGCTGATGAGCTATCTCCCCACCATCTTTGTTTTCTTTCTTTATAGTCAAGAGGAAGGCACCATCAAAAGTCATGAGTGTGTCCTGATTTACAAAGCGGAGTCAGAGGGAGATGGCAACCACTCTGCAGACAATAACCTAATTGGACTCACCACCAAGGTGTTCACAGTGAAGAAACTGGAAGAAATCAACACGTGCTACAACAGTAATGGGCTGGAGAAAATGACAATTTTTCAGTGCATGGATAAGGTTGAGAAAGTGAAATGTTTTCTGGAAGAAAGTTCTAGTGAACAGGATTCAAGATCTGGAAAGAATGAGGTAATTGTGTGCTAATTTAGTTTTCAAAAAGCATGAATTCTACCTTATCTTTTCTTACACAAGTCAATAAATGTTGCCCAATAAGACCCTTTCCAAATGCTTTCCATCTAGGGACTATTTCTAAATAGGTAAATGTCCAGTGTCTCTGAAGACTGGATGTTGTAAACTACATGACTAAATATATGAAGTCCTTACTTAATATTGTCAATCAGAGTTCACGTTGCCAGTATGCCGGGCTAGCTTCGCGGTGGGAGACAGACAACCAGGGACACATGGCTGAGCGGAGAAGCAGTATTTCTTTATTCATGAGCTAATGGTTCAAAAACCTAATCTAATCTAATCTAATCACAACCTCATTCTGTCCTGCATCCTTTTCCTCCAGTGGCAACATCAGGAACCCAGGAAGTACCTAGGATGGGGGGGGGGGGAGCGGGGAGAAGCAAGAAGCTTGAAAAGGCAAGGACTAAACCAAAATCTGCCCGAAGCAGGGGGAGTGAGACCAAACCAAGGTAACAGAATGACCATGTAAATAGACCACAACATCAAGCAATGTAACAGAAGGGATTCCAGAAGCAGAACTAGAAGCATACCAACATAATATTATTATTTGGTTCTTGGGAACTGTGACTTTAGTATATAGAAAAGCGGACTGTAGGGGATTGTTTTCTCTTCCTCATCAATGTTATAATGATACAGCATTGACTGAAAACAATGTTACTTGAGGACCTGCTATAAACGGGAAGATTTTTCGAGCTACTTTACATTTTGATTAACAGTTTTGAAATTAGGAAAGAGAAACACGTTTCTTGTGGGTCATCTTCAAAAAGAGGAATTTAGATATAAAGCTCACAGATGTCCTGCAGAGGTGCAATTTCTCTGCAAAAGGAATTGCTAACTTCTTCAAAGTCTTGAACTCTACAGGGTAAGCAACTGGACTGGTGACAATGACTATTAGAGGCAGGGCTAGCAAACCTTGCCTGATGGCACACCTGTTATATACATCAGTTGTGCAAAACAAGGGGTCTAAGCATGTCTGACTGCTTGGTCTTTCATGTGGGCCTTTCTTTGTCAGTGCTTACTCATGAATTCATAGAGTTTCATTTCCTAACTCAGCTTGGTTCTCATAGCATTTACTTAAGAACACGCAACTGTTTTCGGTGTCACCTTTTCTCTAGACAATGCTTCTCAATGTCTGGGGAAAATGATATCCACCCATGCCTTCTCAGTAGCTTTCCCAGTAATGAGACATCAGAGGTATTAAAAATCATCAAGGCCAACTCTGCATTCTGGTGAAAAGCTAGCAATAATGATTTTTTTTAATATTTATTTTATTTATTTATTCCCTTTTGTTGCCCTTGTTGTTTTATTGTTGTAGTTATTATTGTTGTTGTCGTTGTTGGATAGGACAGAGAGAAATGGAGAGAGGAGGGGAAGACAGAGAGGAGGAGAGAAAGATAAGACACCTGCAGACCTGCTTCACTGCCTGTGAAGCGACTCCCCTGCAGGTGGGGAGCCGGGGTTCGAACCGGGATCCTTATGCCGGTCCTTGTGCTTTGCGCCACCTGCGCTTAACCCGCTGCGCTACAGCCCGACTCCCCAGCAATAATGATTTTTAAGAATCAGAGCAGATGACTCTTATAAGGTAGGTCTGGCAAATACCCTTCCTGGTGCAGTTGTTATTCTGATATACACAATTCAAATAGGAAGGGACTATCTAAAGATACAACATAAAATTATACAGAGACTCTAGATGTAAAGGACAGAGGAGATTTTTTTTTTTTTATCCCAAGTGAACAATGAATGATAAAATGTACTAGGAAGAAATGAAGCATGTTGGAACTTACATTTCTTGAGATCTACTATTTTCCCCCATGAGTTAATAATATCTTCACTGACATCAAGCAGAAATTTCCATAGGCGAAATTTAAGCCAGGTATGAATGACTTGCCCATTAGAGTTGCTGATAATACCGATGAATACTGTATTACAAAATTCAACAGAAGGATTTCCTCAGGACAGAAAAGACAAAAAATATTCTTAGAGACCTTTGGAATAGTCAAATGTCTATAAGTATGTGTATAAATTTTATTATTTTCATGGAACTGATTTTTTTCAATTTTTTTATACATGGCCAGTATCTCTAAAGAGGGAGATGGCATAAAGATGGAACATAAACATTTTTCGGAAGAACTGCCTTTGTGATCACAAAGTACTCCAGAATGTTGGCAATGGTTAGAAGTGAAACATTTGTCCAGCTTGTTGAGGGAAAGGTTGAAAATGTTCCTTAGAAATCCTAAAAAGAAAAAATATATATAAGTAAGGCCTTTGCCAGACTGACAGAATAACAACAGTTCAGAGTAAGGACAGTGAAAACCCCCAGGCTTATGACATTTACAGGTG
The DNA here is from genome assembly GCF_950295315.1 of Erinaceus europaeus. Classification (NCBI taxonomy): domain Eukaryota; kingdom Metazoa; phylum Chordata; class Mammalia; order Eulipotyphla; family Erinaceidae; genus Erinaceus; species Erinaceus europaeus. Next base: position 29,333,660 of record NC_080165.1, read on the forward strand.
AAAAATTAGCAGTCAGCTTCTAGTCATTGTGAATATCAAAAGAAAAGGCTTCCATATCTGGCAATTGAATAGGAGGTAATTGAATGATACAGAAATCTGCCCTGAAGCCAGGGTGGCTAGCTATACAACTTCTTCACCCCATGTCCTACAAAATTCATTTTCTGTTGTAGGAATATAACCAGTGCACTCCTGCCTAGCAGAAGGCAGTTGGTTCTAGCTCTTTGCTGGCATGCCCCCTTCTGTATCACTCATGAGACAGATGGATCCTTTTTACTGTTTATTCTTCTCTTCCCTTGGTGACTATGTCTTAACTTGTTTATTCCAATAAACTTTCTGTAGCTTCAAAAAAAAAAAAAAAAAGAACTTCCTTAATAGCGAGTTTAATATCCCTTGTGGGGCTCTTGATTTCGGTCCTGTAATCCATGCTGTAATAAGTGAGGAGGAACAACTAGAAATTTCAAGTGTCTCATTCAGTTTCTTCCTTACAAATGGCCAGAAACATCAGCAATAAATTTCCTTGTCTCTCTTTTGCCTAGTGGAGAAGGGATGGGCACAGGAATGCAAGGCGCAGAGTTCTCCTTTCTGTGGCTGCCAAGGGCACCGCACTGGAGCCAGAAGTTTTTGGCAGTGGGTGGGTGGGGAAGGGCATTCCAGAAGCTCAGATGTCTTCAGGGGTGTAGACAGAACTGGATAACATGCCTCTACTGTCTGCTGGGCCTGGTACATCCTTTTGATACCACCCTTCTCCCTCTAGAGACTACAAAAATATGCTCGTCATAAATTTCTCCTCCTGCTCTTCTTTCTCTTTGATGCCTTCTCTCTTAAAGAAGATTATCACTGCTAATCATAGTAGAAACCTTCACTGTGATACACTGAAAAGAATTTACTCTGAATTTTTGATATTAATATCAAAATTTTCTTTCTTTTTTTTTAAGGCTGGCAAGATCATAAATTTTATGACTTATATTTCTAAAAGCTTGGTGAAACTCAGATTCTTTTTCTTTTCCTGCCCTTAGCTAGATTTAAAAAATTCATATAGTTTTTTTCTACACAGAATTTATTCATTTTTTTCCTCCAGGGTTATTGCTGGGTTCGGTGCCTGCACCATGAATCCACCACTCCTGGATGCCATTTTCCCTCCTTTCTGTTGCCCATATTGTTGTAGCCTCGTTGTGGTTATTATTATTGCCATTGTTGATGTTGTTCGTTGTTGGATAGGACAGAGAGAAATGGAGAGAGGAAGGGAAGACAGAGAGGGGGAGAGGAAGATAGACACCTGCAGACCTGCTTCACCGCTTGTGAAGCGACCCCCTTGCAGGTGGGGAATCGGGGGCTTGAACCGGGATCCTTATGCTAGTCCTTGAGCTTTGTGCCACCTGTAATTAACCCGTTACATTACTGCCCAACTCCCTACCCTGTTTCTTTCTTTCTTTTTTTCTGATATAATATATATTATTTATAAAAAGGAAACACTGACAAAACCATAGGATAAGAAGGGTACAACTCCACACATTTCCCACCACCAGAACTCCATATCCCATTCTCTTTCCTGATAGCTTTCCTATTCTTTAATCCTCTTGGGAGTATAGACCAAGGTCATTGTGGGATGCAGAAGCTGGAAGGTCTGGAGTCTGTAATTGCTCCCCTGCTGAACATGGGCATTGACAGGTCGATCCATACTCCCAGCCTGCCTCTCTTTTTCCCTAGTGTGGTGGGGCTCTGGGGAAGCAGAGCTCCAGGACACATTGGTGGGGTTGTTTGTCTAGGGAAGTCTGGTTGGCATCATGCTAGCATCTGGAACCTGGTGGCTGAAAAGAAAGTTAACATACAAAGCCAAACAAATAGTTGACCAATCATGAACGTAAAGGCTGGAATAGTGCAGATGAAGAGTTGTGGGGGTCCTCTGTTTTGTAGATAACTAGTAGGCATATTTTGGTTATATTCCAAAGGGCCTGTAACTGTATTAGTTTTTTTTTTTTCCCTGAGCCTGAAATCTTATATGCAGGTGGATCCAAGTTATTGTTGGGGAGATGATGTCATGGCTGGAAAAAGGACCAGAAAGCTGGATCAGGGAAGAGAGTAGCTCCCTAATATGGGAAAGGGCTATGAATATTGTTGACTATAAACCCCATCGATTTTATCTGATCTGGGGCCCATATTCAGCTTAGGAGCCTATGTGACCTCTGTATCCCTGTAGACCTGAGCTCACATTCTGTGGTTATCAGTAGGAACATTCCAAGCTACCCTAATATTAGGACCCATCTTCCTCAGGTGTAGCATAGATTATGTTGTCTAGCCTTCCTTTGGAGGATGGAACATTCTCTACTTTTGCTGATCCAAGTTGAGGGCAAGGTCCTATGAGGGGTTCACAATGGGGTCGATTTTGTTGTTCCTAATAGAGATGACTGGTAACAATGGAGAGAAGGATTTATTTGAAGTATAGGCCTAACATGTCTGTTTGGGAACCTCAGGACTCACCGAATAGGGCCCCAGCTGATGGGGTGTCCTGATAGTGACTAAAGAGTCATCGTTAAAGTATGCCAGTCTCTTACCTTTATTCAGATTTTGCAGTCCTTGCTTTGATAAAGTTATCTTTGGAGTGAGTGGGAGAACTGTAATAGGAAGTAGGTGAGGAGGGTATCTAAGTCTAAATAGACACTATTTTATTATGAACTTTATACTGACTCACTGCAGACTATTGTGTATTTTTGCTTTCACCTACCCTGATTCTTAATGACTTTTCTCATTCTACTATATTCTAAATTACCTACATAGTTTAGAATTTAAAAAAAACTTAAAAATGTTTTATTTTATTTTATTTTTTATCTTAGTGAGAGAGCTATAAATACAGAAAGACAAAGAAAGACCAGAGCACTGCTCAACTCTGGCTTATGATATTTTTGTGGTCTGAACCTGGGACTGAAAAGCTACAGGCATGAAAGTCATTTGCATAACCATTATGCTGTCTTCTCAGGCTGAATTAAAAAATTAAAACTTTTTAAGAGAACTCCACAGTAAGCTAGGTCTACATCTATATAATATGGTGTTGAAATCAAGTAAAAAAATATAATATGACATGAGTGATGAGTTTAATAGCTACTGTGTTAATATCACTAAGTCATAAGTGGTTAATGACTCTCATAACTATAATTAGTATTATTTTTATGTAATCAAAGCCAGATTTTCCTCTTTCATTAGTTATCTGTTATATAAACTAATGCCTTAGAGCTAATTTACTATCCACACACACATTTCTTATTTGTTTAATGACAGATAAAAGATCTAGAGAATCTCAGACAAATAGACTCTGTTTGGTTCTGTCTGCCCCTTTTTGCTCTCCCCCATTTCTTTACCTTTTTAAAAAAGTCTTAAAACATTTTTAATTAAAAAATAAATTAGGGGGTCAGGCGGTGGCGCAGTGGGTTAAGCACACGTGGCGCAAAGCGCAAGGACCGGCGTAAGGTTCCCGGTTCGAGCCCCCGGCTCCCCACCTGCAGGGGAGTCGCTTCACAGGTGGTGAAGCAGGTCTGCAGGTGTCTATCTTTCTCTCCCCCTCTCTCTCTGTCTTCCCCTCCTCTCTCCATTTCTCTCTGTCCTATCCAACAACAAAACAACGTCAACAATGGCAATAATAACCGCAACGAGGCTGCAACAACTAGGGCAACAAAAAAAGGGGGAAAAATGGCCTCCAGGAGCGGTGGATTCATGGTGCAGGCACCGAGCCCAGCAATAACCCTGGAGGAAAAAAAATTAAATTAAAAAAATAAAATAAATTAAATTTTTAAAATTGTATTTACTTATTGAATAGAGACAGCCACAAATTGAGAGGGAAAGGGGACATAGAGAGGAAGAGAGAAAGAGACACACCTGCAGCACTGCTTTATCATTTGCAAAGCTTTCCCCCTACAAATGGGGCCTGGGAACTTGAACCCAGTTCACTGCACATTGTAACATGCACGTTCAGCCAGGTGCACCACCACCTGGTCCTCTCTCCCCCATTCCTTACATGCATTCCTGGTTTTCATACCCAAGATGTAAGGTGAAGCTGTGGGGGTAGAAATTAAGGGTGACACAGGCCATGGGGCAACCTGCCAGCTTTTAGGGTGCTTGTATGCTGCACAGGTGCTCCAAAGACCAAACAACAAATTATTATTTTTTTAAAATTTCTTTATTCAGGAATTAATGTTTTACATTGAACAATAAATACAATAGTTTGTACATGCATAACATTTCCCAGTTTTCCATATAACAATGCAACCCCCACTAGGTCCTCTGTCATCCTTCTTGGACCACTATTCTCCCCCCACCACCCACCTCAGAGTCTTTTACTTTGGTGTAATATGCCAATTCCAGTTCAGGTTCTACTTGTGTTTTCTATTCTGATCTTGTTTTTCAACTTCTGCCTGAGAGTGATATCATCCCATATTCATCCTTCTGTTTCTGACTTATTTCACTTAACATGAATTTTTTAAAGTCCATCCAAGATTGGCTGAAAATGGTGAAGGCACCATTTTTTATAGCTGAGTAATATTCCCAAACAACAAATTATTAGTGGGTTGTGCAAAACAATGCAATGGACAGGAGAGCTGGAGCAATGTATGGTTCTTGGTAGCTTTGGTTGCTGTTGGTACATTCAACAAAACGTGGCATTTTCTGACTCCCCTCTATGAAATTGTCCAAGCAGTGGTGTGTACTATAACTTAGATCTCAAAATAACATAGCTGAGGGTGGTGGATTTGTGATTATATTGTATTTATTTACCGGAGCACCTCTAAGTTCCAGCTTATAGTGGTGCCAAGAACTGAATCTGGGATCCCTGGTGCCTTGGGCATGAGAATCTGTCATCTCTAAAGTGCTGTTATTTCCCTAGTCTAGATTTATGAACTTAATTCCCTTGGATCCTCACCAGTAAGATAGGAGAAGGCTCCTTGGCAGAGTACCAGTCACAGAGGCAGATATGTGTTTCTGCCAGTGCTAATTGTCCTTGAACTTGGGACAAGCTCATTTGCACTGGTGTCAGCTGCAGCCAACAGGTTCCCTTCTGACCCTTCACCGGTTTCAGATTTCTCACCCATGCCATCCAGTTTTTCCTTTTAAATAAGCAGGTTATCTGTTGATGGTGTAACTGGAAATACTTATGGCAAAACTCTACAAGAAGCTTCTGCAGTTCAGCAGCAATTACTTTCCAGAACAGAACAGAAAATAGAACGTATGTTCGGAAACGAGCTTGTGTTAGCACAGGGGAGGGAAGAAGTGTATGAGCCAAGTGACTTCTATAACTGCACCCAGACAATGGACATGTCCTTCAGAAGAAAAGACATCTGGATGATAGGGAGCATGTGTCTTCTCTCATCTTCGGTTCTCTGGCTTGTGTTCCGGTCCTTGATCACCCGCAGAAGTCCCAGACAGACTCCCAAGGACGCACAGGTAGAAATAACACTTCACATGGAGCTCTGGTGGTGGCAATTGTACCCATTTTATCTTATGGTCTTGTCAGTGTTTCCATTTTATAAATAAATTAATTTAAAGAAATCTTAAAGAAAACACACACACACACACACACACACACACAAGAAGTAACACTTCACTAAGCCAGACTCATTTTACTGTTCTGTTTGAATGTCCTCAATATCCCAGTGTGTGATGCTTACAAGAGGATGGGATGCATGTCCCATTAGTCTTTGCTCAGGACTTGGATCTTAGGAATAATAATAATAATAATAACAATAACATGTGGCACAGGGCAGCATGTCAAAAACATGCACCAACTTTCAGGGGAAATGCCTCCCCCAACATCTATTCCTGATGTATGTTAAAGCTGCCAATATATTTTTGTTGTGAGAGTTAAAAATAATGTTACTATCTCTTCATTATCTCATTTGTGATATGGCTTAATTTTGAAAAGAAAATAACATGAGAGCAAAATACCCTCTCCCCTTGTTAAGAGGATAATTGCAAAAATAGTTTCAGAAGAGCAGCCATGTCTTCTGAGAAAGCTATCGAGTACAACCCTCTGAGATATTTTCTTTGAGCTGTTGCCTGATGATGCCTTCCACTGACACCAGAGCTATTCTAGGTATGGCATTCAGTCAGGAAAGTAGAATTCTGACAGGAGAGAAAGAACTTAGAATAGAGGTTTTGGCACTTTCTAAGAAAGCGTATTTTAATGTGAAAATGTTTCCTCCCACATATCTAATTCTCTATTTCAATTAGCAAATAATAAATTGTTTTTAATAACAAAATAAAACAGCTTAGAAAATATTACATGAGGGGCTGGGCATTGGCTCACCCAGTTAATTTTACATAGTACAAAGCTCATGGACCTGCACAAAGTTCCGGGTTTGAGTCTCTGCTCCCCACCTGCAGGGGGGAAGCTTCATAATGGTGAGGCAGGTCTACAGGTTTCTCTCTCTCTCTCCTCTCTCTCTTCCTCTATCAATTTTTCTCTATCCTACCCAATAAAATGGAAAAAATAGCTGCCAGGAGCAGTGGATTCATAGTGATGGCACCTAGCCCCAGTGACTGGAGGCAAAAAAAAAAAAAAAGGAAAGAAAGAAAGAAAATATTACATGAGACTGTCTGAAGCTACAGCAAGTTTCCTCAGACTTTTCCATTATTATCTTCTCCCTTCACAGAGGTTTGACAGGCTATTTCCCCAACTGGATGAACCTCTCCCATGAAATTTTAATATTACGGGTATACTGCCCATTTATTTTGTGCTTTGTACATTAAAAAAGAGTAAAATATTTAAAATTGATCCTAAAGAACCAATTTTCAACCCTGTGGGGGTGATATTCTCCACTGAGAACACATGATTTACAGTAAAAAAAAGGAACAATTTCTCCAGGATAGCTGGGTAATTTATTCATATACCTGTATATCATATTTATTTATAATTTGAGGAGAAATCACTAACCCAATATCTTGCTGATGTATAGAGGACTGAGAATGTTCACAGTCACTCTGATTCTCCTCAGAGAAGCTAGCACAATATCAGGAACCTTTAGGTTCATGCTCTATCTTAGAATAGTTTATCATCTGGTCTGTCTTAGTTGAGGGCAAGGTAGAAGCAACAGGAGAATAACTGACAGACGAGAACAGGCTTTTTTAAAAAAAGTATGTCCCCTTATTTTTTATTTTCTTTTTATTATTAAACAATTATTTGTTTGTGATAGAGAACCGGAACATCATTCGGGCACATGTGGTGCCAGGGACTGAAATTGGGAACTAGTGCTTTTAAGTCCAGCTTTAAGTCTGTGGCACCACGTCCTAGGCTGCTAGTATGTCTCTTTAGATCTGACCAAACAACACGGTTAGCTGTATATTTTCAGGGTTAGTCACTACTGCTCAGTCATTAACCATTTCAAACATCTATCTTACCTCCTAAGACAAATGCTATGGAGAAATGTCGTCTTCTATATAGAAAAGAGTAAATTATTCAACCAAGCATAAGAATCTAACATTCGGATATCAGCAGTGGCACACCCAGTTAAGCATACATAGTATGAAGTACAAGGACCCCTCAATAAACTGGGTTTGAGTCCCCGATTCCCACCTGCAGGGGGCTCTGCTTTATGAATGGTGAAGCAGGTCTGCAGGTGTCTATGTTTCTCTCTTCCTCTCCTCTCTCAGTTTCTGTCCAAGCCCCAGCGATAACCCTGGAAGGAAGGAAGGAAGGAAGGAAGGAAGGAAGGAAGGAAGGAAGGAAGGAAGGAAGGAAGGGAGGGAGGAAGGAAGGAGGAAAGGAAGAAAGAAAACATTCAGTGTATTTCCCAAAGAAAAGGACAACATGGTGCACAGACTAATTAGTAATGTTGTGGGTATGTGCATTCAAAAAGTTTTGCACTAGATATTCAGAGTAGTGCACATGGATAGTGTGCTTGCCTTTTCATGCCTGTAACCCAGGTTCTAGTTCAGTCCCTACCACACTGGGGGAAACTTCTGTGTTGTGGTATCTCTCTTTCTCCTTCTATCTCGCTGTATCTGAAACAAGTTGACTCAGAGGATTGAAGTCCCAGCATTGTCCCCTCAATTCCTTATCAATTAGTTGGTCTCAAGCAGCTTCTGGAATGGAAACCCAATGTACTTTATTAATTGTAAACAAAGTGTCTCAACATAATATTTTATAACATAGTCTCATAGTTTTCAATGATTATATAGAAATGTAGGTAACCTACTAACCATCTTGGTAATTTCCAGAAACACATGATTTTAGAAATCTTTTGATAGAGGTATCAGAGAGCCTTATTTCAGTGTTCATGTACTCTTTGTCTCCAATCAGGATATTAAATGATTGAGTGGTTTTCATTCAGGATAGGTACCTGTCTCTACAAAGTTCTCGGTGTTACAGGCCAGACATAACAGATCAGTCATTTTTATGTATGTGTCATTTTTGGTTCTCAGAATAATGATTCAGATTATGGTAGTTTTGTGGTATTTGACATAATAGAAGAAAGAATATCTTTTAAATTTTTTATTATCTTTATTTATTGGTTAGAGACAGAATTTGAGAGGGAGGGGAGATGAGAGGAAGAAAGACAGAGAGACACTTGGAGGTGGGGAGTGGGGCCTTGAATCCAGGTCCTTGTGCATTGTAACATGTGTGTTCAACCAGGTGCACCACCACCTGGTCCCCAATATCTTTTCTTTCTAAAAGTTAAAACAGTGTGGAGGAGCTGAGGAGACAGCATAATGGCTATGCAAATAAATTTCATGTTTGAGACTCTGAGCTCCCAGGTTCAATTCTCAGCACCTCGTTAAAAACAAGCAAACAAACATTGCAAGTCTGTGTACCTAAGTAAGAAAATGTTTAACATATTTGATCACAAAATTCATAAATATAATTCATCAGCTATGTCCTTATCTACTTAACCTGATACAGCATGACTATAAAGATCATGTTTAGCTATTAGCACTTCCAGACATGGATTTTTCCCATACTATCTTCATGATTACATATATATTAAAAGTATGTGGCTGGAAAATTGGCTGATTTGGATAATATATTGCTCTGGCATGTGCATGACCCAAGTTCAAGCCTGACTTCCACTGCATTGAAGGGAACTTCAGAGCTATGGCTTCTCTCTCTGTCCCTCACTGCCTTTCTACAATTTTTTAAAAATATATATTTATTTGTTATTAATAGTTTGTTACAAGATAAACACTATAGTTCTCCCAAGTCTTATAGTTTGCTGCTTATGCTTTGTTTGGATTATTTTGACAAGTTCATGTAAATCATATCTCTAGCTTTCACATATAAGTGAAACCATATGGTAGTTGTCTTTCATCTCCTTACTTATTTTAATAAACATATTTACCTTCAGTTCCATCCATTTTGTCCTAAAGGACACCCATATCATCTTTTTCTGATTTCAGAGTAGTATTCCAAAGAATATATATCCCATAACTTCTTTAGCCAGTCATCTGATAAAATAAAAAACTACGTAACATTACATACTTTTATTCTTTTTTCTAACAAATTTTTATTAGTGACTTAATATTGATCTATAAAATTATAAGATAACAGGTATAGTTCTGCACTGTTCCCACCACCAGGGTTCCATATCCCCACTCCCACCACTGGATGCTATAGTAGTTCTCCCAAGGTTTCAAATATGGGTTGACTAAAATTTCCACAACTATTCGTCTATAGTTATGTATATCTGCCCACTTTTTTTTAATGGTCCTTCCTTCCAAGTCACACCCACACCTATCACTACTTCTGAGTGTCTTTCCTCTTTCCCTCTTCTCTCTCTAGGTCCTGATGGAATTGGAGTTCAGAGTTCTCTGGTCATCTTCCCCTATCATTTCTCTTTCTCTAGGAATATGGACCAAAATTCTTTTTAAGGGGTGCAGAAGATGGGAGTTCTGGCTTTTGTAGTTGCTTTTCTGCTGGACATGGGCATTGGCAGGTGGACCCACACCCCCAGCCTGTTTCTATCTTTCCCTAGTGGGGCAGGGCTCTGGAGAGGTGAGGCTCTGGGACATATTGGTGAGGTTGTCACCTAAGGACATACTTTAAATTTTTTTAGCATTTAAAAAAAATTTCTTCCTCTGTTTTGGGATCTTACAATTATTGGTTTTTTTTTTATTAGTGATTGAATAATTATTGACAAAATTGTGGGAGAAGAGGGGTATAGTTACATACAATTCCCACCTCCCTCCACTGGAAGTGTCCCTAGTCTTTACCTCTCTAGGAGTATGGACCAAAAGATTTTTATGGGGTGGAAAGAGGGACATATTTTTATTCCTATTGATTTATATTTTATTATAAAGACATTAAAAGTTAGTAAAAGTGGTAAGTAGACTGAAACTATGGCTTTGATGTTCTTAGTCTAGCTTCAAAATACACAGTAACACATTTTAAAAAATGCCTAGCTAGTTACAACCTAAACTCAGTCACCCCATTTCTTAGCAATGATTTGGTTTCAAATACCCTGTGGAATGGACAGTCAAGAGGCTCTTTCAGGGTCTTTTTATAAAGTTATAAAAAGTAATTATGTAATTGCTTTTGATAATACAGAGAGAACTTGAGAGGGGAAGAGAAACACTTGCAGCACTGCTTCACCACTCTTCACCACTGCTTCTGTCCTGCAAGTGGATCCGGGGGACTTGAACCTGGGACTTTGCACATGTTAATGTATACTCTCACCTTAGTGCTCCACCACCTGGCTCTTATTTGTTGCTTTTAACTCAGGTTCTCACAGTCTATTATCATGGAGTGATAATAACAAAAGGGAATGGTTGATTTTTTTAAAAAAAGGAAAGGATCTGATAAAACAAGGTAATTTTATTCAGTGAATAAGTAAGTGCAAGATACATATTTAGAATACAAATGATTTTTTTTCTTTCCCTTTGTTACCCAGAATATTTTTACAAAGATGATTCATATTAAGGTCTTACATTTGATTGCTTGTTAATCTCTATTTAGGTTATCTTTACTCTCTAAGTAGAAAATGGATAATGATAAATGTCAGGTTCTGTTTCTTTCCAGACTTCTGGAATGAGCATGTTGAGTTGATATGACAATATGGATATCTTTCTACCATTTTTTTGAAACAATATTTATTTGTTTCTGCCTTCTTAAGGTGGTGTTTGTGTTCACTTATGTGTCTAGGATCTATGAGATCTAGTTATTTATCTATCATATTTAACACACGTGTAAGTGACCCTTATTGTGCTTCAAACCCCTTTCTAAGCACCTTACACATAATAACAATTGCTGGCATTCACAATGAATTTACTATATTATAGGCCCTATGCTGAGGACCTTAATATAACATCCCATTTAATCCTCACTATAGAGCCATGAAATTGGTATGGTTTTCATTTCTGTCTCATAGATAAGTAAACTGAAGCTTAGTGAGATTAGGGACTTACCCAAAGTTATGCAGCTGTCCATAATATCTCTTCTTGAGTGAGTTGGCTTGTCTAACACATGAAATAGGTTATTAAGTTCATTTGTAGAAACTTTAACTGGAATCCTTTTTCCCCCAACTATTTGAAAATAAGTCATTTATGATGAATTATTTGAGGACATATTGTATTATTTCACATAATATGAGCTACAGTTCACATTTGATGATTATTTTAATTTTTTGTTGGATTCCTTTCTCCAAACACAACTAAATAGAGTAGATAAAATGGTCCAGTTTGTCTGAAAGGGCAGTTTGTCTTGGAACAGTGAGGTCATGGTGCCCTCTAGTGGCAATAAATGGTAAAAGTTGCTGAATCTTACGCTGAAGGCAGATTGCTTTAGGTAATTCCCCATTCTAATAGTGATAAATCTGTAAAACAATTCTAAATCTATTTTAAAATATTTTTTAAAAGAAACCAATATTTTATTATTTCGGTAAATCCATTCTCTGTTCATAAACATGAAATAGACACTAGTAACTTGAACTAATAGTCTTTAAAACATGTACAAACATTGGGAAATTATAAACAATTCTACTTGTCTACTTTAAAAATATATTTTTGCTAGAAATATATTCATCAATATTTCCTGTATTTATTGTACTATATTCATTATCACTATTTGTCTTCACTAATGAATGGAATTGGCTGTTTACTAAAGAAAGTTCATGAAGGTAGATAAGATACTCCAAAGCTTATTTTATTTACCTTTCTATATATTTTTCAGTATATAGTTTCAAACAAGACCACAACTTCAACTTCTTCTCTTATCTTTATGACACTGAGCACAATGTATACATTCTGTATCTTTTAGTCTATGTTTAATAGCACTAATTCTACAGAGTTGTTATATATAGCTGTTCAAACAAGAATTTGACACAGGTGAATAAACAAGTGGTAGCTAAATCTTTACATAACTCTGGGCATCTTTTCAGTAGCTTGGACTCTTCTACTATGAGCTCCACAGAGCTAGATTCCTGAAGGGAAGAGAAGAGGTTTTATTTTATCAAAAGTATGTTATCCGCCATGCCTTGAGTATTATTGTACAATGCATAGCTAGTTCAAGCCTGGATTAGATAAAGTTTACAGAGGTCTATAAACTCTCAATTTACCTTCACTATCCCAAATATGACAAATTGAACTAGAGAAGATTCCACTGGTGTCCTGTTTACATCATTGTCTCTTAATATTTCAATTGGTGAATGATCAAATTCGACTTATTGTCAGAAACCATGGAGGAGGCTGTGTGGTGGTGCACTGGGTTGAGAACTCACATTACCATGTATGAAGGAAGACCCAGGCTGGAGCCCTTGCTCCCCACCTACAGGAGTGGGGGAGAATTCATGAGTGGTGAAGCAGGTCTGCAGATGTCTCTCATTCTTTCTCCTCTTTTTTTTTTTTTGTACCCTCCTTCCGTCTCAATTTTTCTCTGTCTTAGCTAACAACAACAACAACAACAACAAAAAAGGGTAGGGGAAAGTGTAAATAGCCACCAGAATGGTGATTCATAGTGTAGACACTGATCTCTAGTGGTAACCCTGGTGGCAATAAAAAGGAGGAAAAGAAAAAGGAGAAGGAGGAGGAGAAGGAGAAACAACTATGGAAATAGACACGTTTCTCCCACCTTCTCTCTGTTTTGGTTCCCTAAGAATTGTCCCTGATCTTTCATTCAGAAGATCACAAATGGTATATTATAGAGTTGCATATATAATGAAATTAGCCAGGGATAAAATGAAGAATTTCCAGAAAGTTATCAGCCTTAATGTCTAGCTCTTAAGTGAGTCCACTAAAAGATAAAGATGTAAACTTATAGCCTATTGGAATCTACTTCTGTTATTCTAACATTGCTTTTGCATGGTCAGTATTACTTTATGTAGCATTATTCATAATATTCCCCAACACATTTGTTGGAAATCTCAGTGCATATTGGAATGTTAAAGGCTCTGGGCCACTTCCTGTTAAAGCAACAAACATTTTAAACCAGGCACACAGGAAGAGCTCTATCAGTGTTAACTTTTGCTTGAAACATTGTTAGCATTATAATTTACCCTCAGAGCTTTTGAAATCTGTACCACCAGTGAATTCTGCTGCTTCTTGAATCATGATCACATCTCAGGGCATCATAAAGTGAACCTTGGGATATGCTGGGTAGAGATGATTTTGACATTAGTATAAAATGAACCCAAATTCAAATGGTAGTGGGATTTCTTGCCAGCTGCATGACATTAGCCATTTAACTGAAGTCTTGGTTTTTGGTTTATGAAAATGATGTAATAGCACCAACCTTGCAGGATAATTGGGAAGGTTACATAACCTAGTCTAGCTGTGTTAGTCTGTGTAGCTGACAAAGTGAACAATAATCTGTTATAATAATTCTGTTCCCACTTCTTTATTATACTTTATTATTTCATTATACTAGTTATTATTTATTTATTATTTAATTTATTTATAAAATAGAAAATGTCAACAAAACCATAGGATAAGAGGGGTAACATTCCACATGTTTTTTTTTTTTTTTACCACCAGAGCTCCATATCCCATTTCCTCCACTAGAAGCTTTCCTATTCTCTGGGAGCACAGACCCAGGTTCATTATGGGGTGCAGGAGGTGGAAGGTCTGGCTTCTGTAATTGCTTCTCTGCTGGACATGGGTGTTGGCAGGTTGATTCATACTTCTAGCCTGTTTCTATCTTTCTCTAGTGGGGCAGGACTCCAGAGAGATGGGGTTCCAGGGTACATTGGTGAGGTCATCTGCCTGGGAGAGTCAGGTTGGAATCATGGTTGCATCTGCAACTTGGCGGCTGGAAAAGCATTAAGATATGAAACAGAACAAATCATTCAATAATCAGGAACCTAAAGGCAAGAATATAGCAGATAAGATATGAGGTTTCCATTTTGGAAAAAGTTAGTAGGTCTATTTTAGTTAAATTCCAAGGGAATTTACTAATTTTTGCCTGAACCTGATAGCTAACATGCAGGTGGGCCAAAGGTATTATCTAGGGAAATGGTGTCAGAGTTGTAAATAGGACTAGGAAGCTGGATCAGGGAAAACAGTAGCTCCTAAATCTGGGGAAAGTATGTAAGTACCACTAACTGTAAACCCCATCAATTTGATCTGGGGCCTATACTCAGTGCAGGAGCCTGTGTAACCTCTGCCTCTCTGTAGGTCTGAGCTCACATTCTGTGGTCATGGCTAGGAACATTCTAGGCTTTGCCCATTGTCAGACCCATCTTCCATGAGTAGTAGAGGATTTTGGTCCAACCTCCCTTTGGAGAATGGAATAGTCCCTACCATTGTTGATCCACATTGAGGGCAAGGTCCTATAGGACCCACAAAGGGGTCCATTATGTTTTTCCTGATGGAGACGACCAGTAACAGTGGAGAGAGAGATCTGTTAGAGGTGTAGGCCCATCATGTCTGTGTGGGAATCCCAAGTCCGGACTCCCTGACTAGGGTCCTAGAAAATGAGGTGGCCTCGTAGTAAGCCAAAGAGCCATCATTAATGTATGCCAGTCTCTTGCCCTTAATCCAGCTTTAGTAGTCTTTACTTTGTCTGACAAGGCTAGCCTTGGAGTGATTGAGGGAAATGAATGTGAGCTTAATGTGCAGCTTGACCATACAAGAATCCGGCATGATGCCCAGCCAGTCTATCTTGGCGTTACTCTCGATCGCACCCTGTCATTTCACGAACATTTCATAAAAACTGCAGCAAAGGTGGGCGCGAGGAATAACATCATTGCAAGACTGGACAGCTCCTCCTGGGGCGCGAGCGCTTCCACACTACGATCATCATCTCTGGCATTATGCTATTCCACTGCAGAATACTGTGCCCCAGTATGGTTCCGTAGCCCCCATGTCCACTTGGTCGATTCCAAATTATATCCTCCATGAGGATCATTTCTGGAACCATCCGTTCCACCCCGGTTCCATGGCTGCCAGTTCTTAGCAACATCGCCCTACCAGCTATTCATCGGGATGCAGCATCATCTAAGTTCATTTCCCACATCTACGCTCGACCAGACCTGCCAATATACGTGGATATCTTCACCCACCCTGTCCAACGCTTGACGTCTCGTCATCCAATCTGGTCCCCTACGCCTACACTGAACTTCTCTGTTCCACACTCTTGGAAACAGAGTTGGCAGTCAGCTGAGGTAAAGAACAAACACCTCATCACAGACCCCTGCAAGCGTCAACCCGGCTTTGACCTAGCACGTTATGATTGGGCCCTCCTCAATCGCTATCGAACAGGCCATGGCCGGTGCACCGCTATGTTCCATTGCTGGGGAACCAGAGACGACCCGAACTGCCCCTGCGGCTACAGACAGACTATGACCCACATAGTCAACGACTGCCACCTCTCCAGATTCAAAGGAGGTCTTGAAACTTTACATCAGGCTCAACCTGACGCTGTTGACTGGCTATGGAAGAAGGGCACATGCTGGAAGAAGAAGGAAAATGAATAGTAAGCGAGGAGATTATCTAGGTCTAAGTAGAAACTATTTGATTAAGTACTTTATGCTGTCTTTTTAAGGTCTTTCTACTTGCTTGCTACACTTATTGGGTCACTGAAAATTATTGTTCACTTTTGCTTTAAGGTATATATTTCCCCTAATTTATGGAAACATGTATACATGTGCATTGTCTCTTGGGCCCTGGTTCATAAGTGTTGGGGCTTTGTTAGGAAGTACACCACATGAAATGTAATTAAGAAGTCCTATGAGCTAGGAACGGTGGTCTCACCAGAACCGAACGATTGACATTGCAGGCCTGTCGTCTGTGGACATAATCTGAAGTGAAACCTGTGGAGGTGGTACTGGCTGCACTGATTAGGCTGAGATCAGCAGATGCAGTATCAACTGCTATGGGTCAAGAGAAGCCTATTGAAAAACGAGCCATGCCCCAGAGGTTCCAGGATTGGGAGAGATACGGATTTTATAAAGAATGAAGAGGGTTCCTGATTGTCTTAGGGTTTAAGAAGACAGTAGATACTTATTATTATAACCAGGTTATTTGGAAATTTGGTTCGTTTTGAAAATCTCATTATTAGGAGTTTCTGTATCATGCAAGACCTCACCATGATTTATGTCGTTTAATGCTATTTACATATAGCTCTATCTAATATAGTGACTCAGCTAGTTTCCGCTGGTCTCTCTTTTTTCCTTCCTCTCCTATGACTTTGAAACTCTTCTCTGTCCTTTAAGAGTACTCTTCCAATCTCATCACACTTGAGCTTTGTAATCTGACCTCACCAGTTTAGATTGCTTATATTGTCCTTTAGGTATAAACTTTTAAATTCCCCTGCCATCTATGTGAAAGGTTCTGGTGTTCTTTTTTTAGTTTTTATTTCATGGGTTGGGATTCTACTACAAGTTGGAACTCCTTCTCTTTGGAGTATTTGTGTCCTTTAGTACAGCCCCATTATACAGTGTCTGTTCTTAATCATGTTCCATTAACTCACAAAACAGCTTAAAAACATTTTTCACATTTTAAGTTTTTAGACATTATAGTTATTAGTATATTTATTTCAAGTATTTAAACTAAGTAATGAATATGTAGTCTCTATCTTTCGATGTATAAAATATAATAATTCAAGTATTTTTTTCTTATTAAAGACTAAAGATGTCATTGTCCTAAGGGAAAAAAAGAAAGAAAAAATTTGGATTGAGAGAATCAGGTAGTTAATGAGCGAAATAATATTTAGGTCAAATATCTATTTCTAGAAAATGTGTTGCTATGTAGATATTTTTGATAATGTAGTGATCTCTTGGAATGAAAGATGATGAAACTCTCAAATAATAATACAAACTATTTACATCATGAGCACTTCTTTTGCCTGGTTTATAATTGATGGTTCAAACCTAAGGAACATTTTCCCCCCTGAAATGTAAATAAGCAATAACTAAGACTAGACAAAAAGGAAAACCTTAAATAGTATATAAAAGGAGTGATGACAATTTTTTTTCTTAATTCATGCTCAACTGACCCTAGCAACTTTATTAAAAAATTATTTAGAACTATAGCCAACAGATCTTGTATAGATACTCAAGTCTTTTTTGGAATCAACTATTGAAAATTATAACACAAGAAAGAAGAACATAGTTTTAAAATATTTTTATTTATTCATTTATTTAGGCTAATTACAGAGAGAAATTGAGAGGGGAGGGAGACAGACAGAGAGACCTGTAGCATTGCCCATCATGTCTGTGTGGGAATGACCAGGGCCCCAGGTGGTAGGTTGGCCTGGTAGTGACTAAAGTGTCATCATTAAAATATGCCAGTCTCTTGCCCTTATTCAGCTTTTGTGGTTCTTACTTTGTCTGACAAGGTTAGCTTTGGAGTGATTGGGGAACATGTAATAGGACGTAGGTGAGGAGGGTATCCAGGTCCAAGTTGAAACTATTTGATTAAGTACATTATAGTGTCTTTTTTGGTCTCTCTACTTGCCTGCTTCATTCATTGACTCACTGCAAACTATTGTGCACTTTTGCCCTAAGGCATATATTTCCCCCCAACTTGTGGATACATATGTACATATGCCCTATCTCATGGGCCCTGGTCTATATCTAAGTTTTGAGGTTTTGTTAAGTGCACCACCTGAAATGGAATTAAGGAGTCCTATGAGCTAGGAAAGGTCTCACCAGAGCACTGAAGCTGAAGGGTTGGCATTCCATGCCTATCATCTCTGGACACAGTCTGAAGAGAAACATGCCATGGTAGTACTGGTTGCATTGATCAGGTTGGGATCAGCAGATGCAGTATCAGTTGGTATGAATTGAGAGAAGCATGCAGGAAAGAGGTTTCAGGACTGGGAGAAATATGGACTTTATAGAGAAAGAGGAAGGTTCCTGCTGTCTAAGGGTTTAAGAAGGCAATAGATAGTTATTGTTATAGCCAAATTATTTGGTAATTGGGTTAACTTTGAAAATCCCATTGTTAGGATTTGCTGGAGCATACAGACCTTGCCATAATTTGTGTCCTTTTATGCTATTTACTTATAGCTATAGCTTATAAAGTAACGCCACCAGTTACTTCTGTTCTCCCTGGTCTAAGCTTTTAGAAAATTTAATATTTCAAAGAACAAGTGATTATTAGAAATGTATTAACAATTTGAGACCGTTGTTGGGAGTATGGATCGACCTGCCAATGCTCATGTTCAGTGGGGAAGCAATTACAGATGTCAGACCTCCCACTTTCTGCACCCCATAATGATCCAGGGTCCATAGTCCCAGAGAGATAAAGAATAGGAAAGCTATCAAGGGAGGGGATTGGATATGGAGTTCTGGTGGTGGGAATTATGTGGGATTGTATCCCTCATATCCTATGGTCTTGTTAATATTTCCATTTTGTAAATAAAAATTTTAAAAAAGCAAAAAACCTTGCAAAATATTTTATTATTTTTTAAATTTTTATACACATTACTCTTCCTTTTTCAACCTAATTAATTTATTATTGGACAGAGACAGAGAGAGCTTGAGAGGGCAGTGGGAGATAGGAAGAGACAGACACTTGCAGCTCTACTTTAGCACTCATGATGCTTTCCCCCTGCAGGTAGGGAGTGGGTGCTTGAACCCAGGTCCTTGCACACTGTAGTGTGTGTGCTTAAGGAGGTGCACCATCTCCTGGTCCCCAGAATAGCTTACTATTTAGCCCATTTTTAAAAAACTCATTTGGGTACCATTTCTCATCTTTTGTGAACATTGTCCTTTTACATCCTCGTGTACCACAACCCCAAACTTCTCTTCAGCCTCTCCCTCTCTCTCCTTCTGCAGAGTCTTTTTCTCTAGTGGGCCTCGGTGCCTGCACTACGAATCCACTGCTCCTGGAGTTTATTTTTTCTCTTTTGTTGCCCTTGTTGTTTATTGCAGTTGTTGTCATTTATATTGTTATTGCTGCTGTTGGATAGGACAGAGCGAAATTAAGAGAGGACGGGAAGACAGAGAGGGGGAGAGACAGACACCTACAGACCTGCTTCACCGCTTGTGAAGTGACTTCCCTGCAGGTGGGGAGCCAGGGGCTCGAACCGGAGTCCTTAGCCGGTCTTTGCGTTTTGCGCCATGTGCGCTTAACCCACTGCGCTACCGCCCAGCCCCTGAGTTTTACTTTGTGTTCTCCCTCCCTGTCCCTATTTACTAGATCTGGCCTCTAAGTCAGATCATTCTGTATTTGTCCTCTTTTTTTGTTTATCCAACTTAACATGATATCTTCAAGTCCCTCCCAATTTTCAAGGTTTTTCTGGTAGAATGTGTGCCTTGTCAAGTGTGCTGCCCAGGTTCATGTCCCAGCACCACATAGGAATACCATGGCACCGGGGGAAGCCTAGGTGCTGTGGTGTATCCTCCTTTTCCTGTGTCCTTTTGAATGAAAGGCAGCTTGGGACCTGTGAAGTTGTACATACATTGGGCTTCAAGCTCTGGAAAAAAAAATCTCCAGTAAATTTTTATGAGTTAACACTGTTGCAGGGTAACCATTAGGTTACTTTCTTTCTTTTCTCTCTAGTCTTGCTCCTATCAGGAGATGTCAATTGACACCTAAAAAGATGATGTTGGGACAGGATAAATAATAAAATTATATTAAATTTCAAAAAAATTGAATCTTTTACAGTTAAAATATTTCTGTGATCATCTGAGGTTTCTTATCTATAGAGTGAAGCTGATATTAAAAACAAACACATTTGCAGTGGCTCAGCTGCTTAAGCACACATGGCGCAAAATGCAGGGACTGGCGTAAGGATCCTGGTTCGAGCCCCCAAATACCCACCTGCAGGTTGGCAGGTGCTTAACTTTCTCTCCCCCTCTGTCTTTCCCATCTCTCTTGATTTCTCTCTGTCCTATTCAAAAACAACTACAGCAATAACAATAATGGCAGCAACAAGGGCAACAAAAATGAGCAAAAATGGCCGCCAGGAGCACTGAGCCCCAGTGATAACCCTGCAGGTAAAACAAACAAACAAACAAACAAACAAACACACATTTTAGGTGGCTCTTGGCTCTTCTTCTTCTAGCGTTTGCCCTTCTTCCGTAGCCAGTCAACAGCGTCAGGTTGAGCCTGATGTAAAGTTTCGAGACCTCCTTTGAATCTGGAGAGGTGGCAGTCATTGACTATGTGGGTCATAGTCTGTCTATAGCCGCAGGGGCAATATCCTCCCGTGAGTACCCATTCATTGGGGAAACTGACGATCCTTCCTAGCCGACTGAATCCACATGGATCCCAGTCACTTTCAAAGCCAGCAACAAGCAGCTCCTGACAGCTCTTGGCTCTAAATTAGTATCACACGAATGCCAGTTGATATCATTGAGTTTCTGTCCCCTCCTGTTGTTTAACTTCTGATGCTCTGGTGATTTTGAATTTATGGACAATTGTGGATATATTTCTATTTTCTATTATCTATTTATTTATTGGATAGAGACAGTCAGAAATTGAGAGGGAAAGGGGAGATGGAGAGGGAGAGAGACAGAGAGATACCTGCAGCACTGCTTCTCCACTCGTGAAGCTTTCTCCCTGTGTGGAGGAACATGTGTGTTCAACCAGTTGCACCACCACTTGGCCCCCAATATATTTCCATTTTTACCATAATCTTTTCTATCTTTGCATTGGCTGCATCAAGACTAAATAGATATTTTACAATAAAAATTTTGGTTCTTTCACTTCCAGTAGAGTCAGAAATCTTTCTCTAAGAGAAAGTAGACTTCTTCCAAAGTTTGGAAGAAAAAGATCTAATAGTTAGCTGAGGTGGCAAAAGAGAATCCATGCAGGAAACAAAAAAGTCAGATGGAAATAATTTTAAAAGAAGTATATGACACGAAGACTTCCTGAGGAATGACGTTGAGAATTATTTTGTAAGGTGTGATGCAGGTAGAAGGGCCTGTTTCTATGGATAATTATAGCAAAGTAAACCTTCCTTGAGGCTATTTGAGGAGCTGAATGAAATCCAACCCTGGTGTTACTGGCCCTAAACATTTCCACAAATAGGAGAGAGCAGATGGGGACAGGAGGTAAAAGAAGGTTGGGAGTGGATGCATGTTTGGGAGGAACAGCAAGAACTTGGTGGAATGAAGCTCAATTCTCTGCAATGTTAGGTCATTATTAGCAAAAACGAGGTCCCCTGTGTGGTCCTTTTAGCCATTCCTGAAAAGCCCTCAAGCTTTTCAGCTCTATGGCATTAGTGGAAGATTTGGCTAACCTCCTGGAATGCTGGGCCCATACTCTTGCCAGACTCTATCGACCTCGGGGTTCACTTGATATAACCAGTGCTGCACAGTCTCTGGGGTCACAGCAGAATTGGCCAATCCACTGTCAACACTTGGGTCCAGCTCAGATGGAATCTGTATGTGTGGCCTGAGCTGGATGCTACTAGTTCTATAAATACAAGCACTTGTGTTGTTCTGCTCAGGCCAACTGGAAAGTATTTATCTAATGTTCCCTGAGTGCTCAGGCACCCCAGAGGTTCCACAGAGGAGGCCAATGAAATGGAAGTTACAGCTTAGGAGCCTATGTGACCTCTGTATCCCTGTAGATCTGTGCTCACATTCTGTGGTCAAGAGCAGGAACGTTCCAAACTGCCCCAATTTCAGAAACCATCTTCCTTAGGTGGAAGATAGAGTATGTTGTCCAGCTTCCCTTTGGAGGATGGAACATTCTCTGCCTTGATCTAAGTTGAAGGCAAGGTCCTATGGGGGCCCACAAAGGGGTCTGTTTTGTTGTTTCTGATAGAGATGACCAGAGAGGGATTTATTTGAGGTCTAGGCCCATCTTGTCTGTTTGGGAATCTCAGGACTCTCCCAGTAGGGCCCCAGCTGATGGGGTGACCTGATAGTAACTAAAGAGTCATCATTAAAGTATTCCAGTCTCTTGCCCTTTTTCAGCTTATGTAGTCCTTACTTTGATAAGGTTAGCTTTGGAGTGAGTGAGAGAAGTGTAATAGGAAGTAGGTGAGGAGGGTATCTAAGTCTAAGTGGATACTATTTTATTATGAACTTTATGGTGTCTTTTTAGGCCTTTCTATGTGCTTGCTGCATATACTGACTCACTGCAGACTATTGTGCACTTTTGCTTTCAGGTATATATTTTGCCCTAATTTATGGATACATGTGAACATATGCCCTATCTCATGGGACCTGGTGTATATCTAGGTTTTGGGACTTTGTTAGGAAGTGGACCACACGAAATGGAATTAGAGAATCCTATGAAAGGAAAGGTCTCACCCGAGTAATGAGGCTGAAGGGCTGACATTCCACACTTGACGTCTCTGGACACAGTCTGAAGTGAAGCATGCTGAGGTAGTACTCATTGTGTTGATTAGGTTGAAATCAGCAGATGCAGTATCATTTGGGATGAATTGAGAGAAGCATGAAGGAAAGTGAGCCCCCCCCTAGAGCTTCCAGGACTGGGGGAAATATAGGCTCTATAGAGGAAGTGAGAGGTTCCTGCTGTCTTAGGGTTTAAGAAGGCAATAGATAGTTATTGCTGTAATCAAATTATTTGGCAATTGGGTTAACTTTGAAAATCCCTTTGTTAGGAGTTGCTGTATCATACACAACATCACCATAATTTATGTCCTTTGACATTATCTGTATATAGCTGTGTCTTATAGAGTAATGCCACTGGTTGCTTCTATTCTCCCTGGTCTAAGCTTTTAAGAGAGTAAACATCTGAAAGACTTGGACTATGGTCTCTGCACTAAAAAGTTTGAGACATTCAACCAATTTTCCCCCTCCCATATTAATTAAATAGTGATTTATATGACTACAAGTTAATAGGAGTGTACATAAACACCATTCCTACCACCAAAAGATGTGTCCTATCCCCCCCACCCCCACCCCTCACACACACACACAGTGAAGCTGAACATCCACTCTCACCCTCCATCCAGAGATTTTTACTTTGGTACCCTACTCCAAACTCAGTCAAATGCTGCTTTGAGTTTCTCTTTCTGTTCTTCTTTCTCAACTTCTGTTTATGAGTGGGATCATCCCATACTTGTCTTTGTCTTTCTGACTTAGTTCACTTAACATAATTCCTTTTAGTTCCATCCAAGATGAGTCAGAGAAGGTGGGTTCATTGTTTTTCATAGTTCCGTAGTATTCCATTGTGTATATATACCATAGTTTTCTCAGACATTCATCTGTTGCTGGGCACCTGGGTTGCTTCCAGGTTTTAGCTATTATGAACTGTGATGCTATGAACATTGATGTATGGGCCCCAGATCAGATCAAATCAATGGGGTTTATGGTCAACATTTATACACCTTTCCCATATTTGGAAGCTACTCTCTTCCATGATCCAGCTTTCTGGTTCTTTTTACAACCATGAAATATCTCCCCAGACAATAACTTGGGTCCACCTGCATATCAGATGTCCGGCTCAGAAAAAAAAAAAAAAACCACTAGGGGAGTCAGGAAGTAAAGTGCATGTGGCGCAAAGTACAAGGACTGGCATAAGGATCCCAGGTCCAGCCCCTGACTTCTCACTAATATAGTCATGGACCCTTTGGAATATAACTAAAATAGGACTACTAACTATCTACAAAATGGAGATCCCCCAAATCTTCATCTGCACTATTTCAGCCTTTAGGTTCATGATTAGTCAACAATTTATTTGGCTTTATATGTTAGCTCTCTTTTCAGCCACCGGTTTCCAGATGCTAAGATGATGCCGACCAGACTTCCCTGGGCAGACAACCCCACCAATATGTCCTGGAGCCCCGCTTCCCCAGAGCCCTACCCCACTAGGGAAAGAGAGAGACAGGCTGGAAGTATGGATAGATCTGTCAATGCCCATGTTCAGTGGGGAAGCAATTACAGAAGCCAGACCTTCTGTATCCCACAATGACCTTGGGTGCATACTCCCAGAGGGTTAAAGAATAGGAAAGCTATGGGGGGGGGGGATGGGATACGGAGTTCTGGTGGTGGGAACTGTGTGAAGTTGTACCCATCTTATCCTATGGTTTTTATCAGTGTTTCCTTTTTATAAATAAAAATTATTTTTAAAAAATGGAGGTTACAGTGCTCACCTTGATTAGTTCTTGTCTTACATTATGTATTTAAAATATGGAGTTCATTATATTGCTCTCATCTGAGTTTGTAGAATATATAGAGATGGTGTGCCAAACATGCATTACTATGAGTGAATACTCAGTAAAAAATAGCTAATCTTATTGATTTTATTGTTATTACTACTTTAGAAGATTGTCATTCAGTTGAGGTAGGAATGTCTGATTATATGAATCAGGAAAAAACAAAATTTGCAATTTCACATGTGGTCTTGGGGACTGTACATTTCTAAACTTTACTATTTATTTATTTTTGCCACGAGTGCCTGCATGATAAATTCACTATTCCTAGAGGACATTTTTACTATCTATATCTATATCATATCTATCTATCTGTCTATCTATCTATATAAATTAGACAGGACAGAGAAAAACTGAGAGAGGAGGGGGAGATTGAGAGGTAAGGAGAAGGATGGACACCTGCAGTTCTCCTTCACCATTTGTGAAGTGTACCCCCTGCAGATGAGGAGCAGGGGGTTTGAACCCTGGTCATTATGCTTGGTGATATGTGTGCTTAACCATGTGAACCATCATCCAGCCCCTAGAACTGCACTTTTCCACATGTAGCTGACTGGTCTAAGCAGGCTGACTTCCAGGAAGTCTATAGACTACCACTGTTAAGGTCCTCCTTGACTCCAACTGAGGTTTATACAGAAGGGCAGCCACTCCTCTGGCTGTCAGGCACATTCTCCAGCAGTGGCTTTACTACAGTGTAGAAGAGATAATAGGATGATCTTCTGTCAGGGTTATTCTTTCTTGCCTGCCTATTGTTAGTCCCCTTAAAACTTGAACTTGGATGGAGAGCTTACGGGCTTCTGGTATATGATAGTGAAAAAGGATCCAAGTTGGGGGGAGAGAGTGTCTTATTGATACTTACTATGGGGATGAGAGGTTGTACCTATGCATATTGCAAACCATAAACTCCTCAATAAAGTGAGAAAAAAAAACTTGAATTTGAAACTGCAAGTTCTGGCATTTGTTCTTTCCACTAATACTCATTGAGTGCCCAATTGGGAGGTATTGGATAGAAGAGATTGGATTCAGTGGTGTGTGAAAAAAGAAGAGCCAATGTAGGAATTTCCACCTTTATGTGTGAGTGTTTAGGAACTTCCATCTATACCCGAAAGATGAGCAGGAATAGAATCAGAAAGCCTACTGGAAGTGGTCATTTGGAGTGAGTGGAGGAAGGATGCAAGGCAGAGGAAGGACAATGAGCAGCTAAGCTTTAGATCAGTAACTAATGTTCTGGATTAGCTAGAGTCTATTGGACTACAAACCTTCTGACCAACCCTAAGGTGCAGACACCAGTGGAGGACATGTTCTTATTCCTTCAGCAAGTCTGGTTTCTTGCTAATATTCCTTCCATTACGTTGCCATCCCTTAAAGTTCGGGTGTTTCCAAAGCTCAACTTGGGACTTCTTAGAAATTATTTCTGGTGCTACTTCCCTTCCTTCTGAAATTACTATCACTATATTTTTAGCACATTTTAGGGGAGTAAAAGCATTACTTACCTCAGTTTTCCATAGAACCACTTCTGATGAACTAGTTCTTTTAAATCCATTTTTTTTTTCCAGGCTATCCAACCTGAGTTAACTTTTTTGTAAAGAAAGGTCTTTCGTGGTTTATAAATTTTAATGCAGGATGCTAACTGCCAGGATAGTTTTTGGATCACAACCAGGGATTTAACCAGCTTTCCTTAACAGATGAAATGGGGCGAGCCTGCCTGGCACCTGGATACAGTGGCCCTTTCATTATTCACTTTCAAAGTCATGGCACCTCCTGGTTTTAACCTCAGGACGTCAAGAATTTTCTTTTAAAACTTGTTTCCTGGAAACAGGTCTTTGCTGTGCTAATGGATAATTTTTCACTCTGTATTTTTTTAAGGTGCATAAATTCAGTTTTTTTTCCTCTTGTGGAAAAAAAAATCCACTAGGGTGTGGATGGGGGCATGAAAAGTGCCTCCTCTGTACTAACTACCACAGGCCATCCCTGTCTTGGATTTTTCAATATTTCATTAGCAAGAAGTGATTTGTACACTGCCCTATTCATTCTTTATTCCTCCTCAGACACTGGGCTGATTATTTTGATTAAATGTGCTGAGTAAGAGAATGTGACCTGAATATTAGCTTAAGTGAATGCCAGAGCCTTTAACCACACAAGGACCCGTTCCCTGGATATTCAGAGTTCCTTATTTAATGCTATTATTAAGGAAAGCTTGGTCTTTTCAGACTTGACTGCTGTTTATATTTTCATATCCTTTCTCCCCTTTTGCTGGGAAATTCTTCTGCAATATAGGGTCACTCCATGCTGGCAAAGCACTCTTGTACAAAATTTAAAAAGGTGTCTCTCTCTAGGGCAATAGATTTCTGGGGACCATTTTTTCCCTCCTATATGTTTCTTGACTTGACATCTTGGCAACTGTTGTTTTGGGAGAAGAAAATGACATCTCTTGATTGGACTTAGCCCAATTCTCCCAGCCCATTTGCCTTCTAGAAGGGCAGTCATTTTTTTTTTTTTTTTTCTCCTCCAGGGTTATTGCTGTGGCTCAGTGCCTGCACTACAAATCCACTGCTCCTGGAGGCTATTTTTTTCCCTTTTGTTGCCCTTGTTTACCATTATTGTTCTTATTGTTGTTCTTATTGCTCTCGTTGTTGGACAGGACAGCGAGAAATCGAAAGAGGAGGGGAAGACAGAGAGGGGGAGAGAAAGACACCTGAAGACCTGCTTCATCGCTTATGAAGCGACTAGAAAGGCAGTCTTGTTCAGTTTGTGAACCATACACTCAATGGCAATATCTTGCCAGAAGGCAAGACTTTGCTATTAGCTAGTTGTCTATTCATTCTTGTTGAATCTCTTAATTTCTCAGAAGACTCTAGACAATGTCTTTGCAGAAAATAGTGGATTTTCCCAGTAAGGCAGTGTTTTTTTTTTATGGTTTATTTCTTCTTTTTAAAATTTTTTTTAATTTATAAAAAAGAAACACTGGCAAAAAAACATAGATAGGGTAAGAGGGGTACAACTCCACACAGTTCCCACCACCAGAACTCCCTGATAGCTTTCCTATTCTTTATCCCTCGGGGAGTATGGACCCAGGGTCATTATGGGGTGCAGAAGGTGGAAGGTCTGGCTTCTGTAATTGCTTCCCTGCTGAACATGGGCGTTGACATACTCCATACTCCATACTCCATACTCACAGCCTGTCTCTTGTTGCTGAGGAGTTATTCTGATGCAGTCTCCGCCCCCAGGTTTTACTACGCCCTGCGAAATCCTAGCAGTGCCCCTTCAACCAATCCTGGCCCTACACCGCACCCCTGGTTGTCGCCCTTATAAAAAACCCCCTCACCCTCCCCTTCTCTCTCTGGGCTCTCAGCTCTCCCTCTCTGAGGTCTCGCTCCCTGCTCTCCCCCCCCCCCCCCCCCCCCCCCCCCCCCCCCCCGTGGACAGGTAGTGGGGACGGCCATTGCCGGCTGGCCCCACGTGGTCTGAACCAAACCCCCCCCCCATCCTATAATAAAGATTTGTGTACCCCTTTGCTCTGGACGTCCGCTCTCTTCTCCGCGGTGCAGCCCGACACCAGACTGCCACAACAACAGTCTCTCTCTTTCCCTAGTGGGGAAGGGCTCTGGGGAAGCTGGGCTCCAGGACACATTGGTGGGGTCATCTGCCCAGGGAAGTCCGGCTGGCATCATGTTAGCATCTGGAACCTGGTGGCTAAAAAAGGAGTCAACATATAAAGTCAAACAAATTGTTGACTATGTTTTAAGGGGGAAAACTGACCTTGTGAAGATTGCAGGCAACATTTCCACCCAGATACTCATAAATATTGACCTGGGCTCAGTACTTTTTCTGTAGGAATTGCTAATGTCATCCTAGTTGTATAAATGGGAAAAGAAATCACAGAAATCACTATCATTGGTTAATTTTAATCTTTATTATTTTAATGTATTTATCTTTATTATTTTAATTTATTAATTAAATTATCATTATTAATCTTTATTATTTTAATTTATTAATCTTTATTATTTTAATTTATTATTGGATAGAGACAGAGAGAAATTGTGAGGAAAGGGGGAGAAAGAGAGGGAAGAGAAAGAGAGATACCTGCAGTACTACTTCAGCACTTGTGAAGCTTTCTCCTTGTGGGTGGGGACCAGGGGCTTGAACCTGGGTCCTTGCACACTGTAATATGTGCACTCAACCAGATGAACCACAGCCTGGCCCTTCATTGGTTAAGTTTTAATAGAGGCATTGTCAAAAACTCCCCTCCCAATAGTGGGTAAATGCAATGAGGAGTAGCCTTCTCAAAAAAACCAAGAGATCTTCAGCTTCTTCCTAGAGAGGTTCAAAGTTATTAAAACACATCTTAAGAATTAAAGTCCAGAGTCTGGGTGGTAGTGCAGAGGGTTAAGTGCACGTGGCGCGAGGTGCAAGGACTGGAGTTAAGGATCCTGGTTCGGCCCCGGCTCCCCACCGGCAGGGGAGTCACTTCACAAGCGGTGAAGCAGGTTTGCAGGTGTCTATCTTTCTCGCCCTTTCTCTGTCTTCCCCTCCTCTCTCCATATCTCTATGTCCTATCCAACAACAATGACATCAGTAACAACAATAACTACAACAAGGGCGACAAAAGGGATAATAAATAAATAAATAAATAAATAAATTTTAAAATAAAAATAAAAATCATTAAAGTCCACAATCTGGAGGGTATCGCAAGAGGTTTAACAAAAACAAATCGCGTTGAGGGGATCTGATTACTGCTGCCAAAGGAATCATAGGATGCTAGTGTGAAATTTTAATGTCAGATAAACAATGGCTCCTTTTAGGCTATGTATGTTCATGCAATGTTTGGAATATATTTATTCCAAACAGTTACTTATCTGAAATTGAAATTTTACTGGGCATCCTCTATTTTGATTTGTTAAATAGTCATGGCCTGGTATGCTGTCATTGCATATCAGACTTGGGTGCTTGAAACTGCAGATGTCTCAGCTTCACTCCCTAATATGGAGATATGCTGGAGAGAAGAGGTGCTTTGGTCTTTGTATCATAAATATACATAAATAAATCTTAAAAGAAAAAAGGTTGCTATTGAGGTGATTTGTGCTATGACTCTGAGCTATAATGCTAGACTTTGGGAGATAAGGTGTGTATGCTTTTTCTGAAATGGGTTGCAGGAGAAGTGAGAACACCTGCAATCCATTGATCTACCCATGAACAGTGATGGGGAGGGTGGCGCAGCAAAGGTGTTATTACTGTTCAGGGACATTATTAACAGCAGCCTACTGGTACCTATAATATACAGAGGGACAGAGGTACTCTCTTGCTTTTTTTTTTTTTTTTTTTTTGAAGATGGGGCTTGGTTGGTAGAATCATGAGAGTCTGCTGGTTGGGAAATGAGGGTTCTATGAATGAGGTTGAAAGGACAAAAGCAAATCTGAATACACTCATTCTCTAAGTTACTGAAGAAATGTTCACTAATTACAAAGGACTGTGCTACTATGTTAACCATAACAGAAAATCTAGTGTGGGCTTTGCATCCATAAGGACAACTGCCATTTTCACAAAGCTAATCTTTAGCTTATGACTCATATCCAATGCAATATAACTTTTTTCTTTAATGTGGGGAATTCACACTACAACAATTAGCAGAATGGTGGAAGTAAAGGTACAGACACTTAAGACAGTTCCTTGGGAGACAGAATAGTTAAAAATAGCAGCTGAAGTCCAGAGAGATTCTTTGCAGTTGTTCCTTCTCAGGGAAGAAGGATCTCTTCATAGTGAGACAGGGGAAGGCTTCAGGATTATGGGTATAGAGCCCAGAAAGCAGTTCAATCTGGCCTGATTTGATGTCTATATTTATTCCATATTTTAAAGGCATTTTCTCAGAACCACCTGTTAATTTTAATTTAGCTGTGTTCTTTCTCACAGCTGGATATTTACCTGTTAATTGCCTTTCACACTTCTGTTTACTGAGTAAGTCACTCTCTCTTGCCATTCACTTAGCTTTAGTGAAGTGTCACTAGTCCCAGCAGTCCTCTTTTTTTTTTTAAATCAATATCTGTTGGGATCATTACAATGTCAAGTTATATAACATCTCCCTCAGTTAGGCCCATTACAGTACAAGTATATATAACAGAAGAAAAATATATACCCTGGCCCCTTTGGCTCCTAGTCCCCACTGAAGGCTCTATTTTAGGAGGCATGGTAGGCAACTTAATGGGGCAAGGGTACATAGAGGAAAGTCACAGAAGATCATGTGTTATTGAATAGGATCTACAAGCAGTTCAAGTAAAACAGGAAGTGGGAGAAGATGAGGCTGAAACGTAGGTAGATTCAAGGCCAATAAGAATCTGATAGGAAGGCTTGAATCTCCTGAAGACTGGACATTATCAAAAAATTTCTGTCTGTTAACTTTTCTTCAATTAGTTTTTTATTGTTTTTAATAGTTTTCTACTGAACTTAAAAATTACCCTTTCTTCAGATAATCCGTAGTAAATTATATAAAAGAAATGTAACTGGCCCCTCCAGCAGAGTGGGGAACTCAACCACTCCCATTCGGCATAAACCAGGAGCGCCACACTACCCAGCCCCTCTCATACCTTTTTCATTTCCGTTTTTTACCACAAAAGTTTCATGGGACTTTTTTTTTGGGGGGGGGTATAACTCCTTCTTTGGGTCAGAATTTTAGAATAGTTAAGTAGTGGAATTCGTGCTTTTTTTTTCTTTCTTTCTTCCTTTCTTTTCTATATTTTTTTAGATTTTTAAAAATTTAATTTGATAAGGCAGAGAGAAATTGAGAAGGGGGAAAAAGAAAAACAGAGACAGAGAGACACCTACAGGACTGCTTTGTCACTGGTGAAGCTTTTCCCCTTCACATGAGGGCCCAGGGGATTGAACCTGGGTCCTTGTGCATGGTAACATGTGACTTAACCAGGTGCGCCACTGTCTGGCCCGAGTTCAAGCTTTAAAAAAACCATTTATTTATTTGTTTATTTTTATTGCATAGAGACAAAGATGGGAGGGGAAGAGGAGGTAGAGAGGAGAGAAAAAGAGACACCTGCAGCACCGTTTCACTGCTTGAGATGCTTTTTCTCTGCAGGTGGGGAGCAGAGATTTGAACTTGGGTTCTTGAGCACTGCAGTGTTACAACGTGTGCACTCAGCCAGGTATGCCACCCTCTGGCACCTTTTTATGTGTGTGATGGGACAGGATTCTGTTTCATTTCAAAGTAGGTAAACTTTGTGTCTAAGTAAGTTAATTAAAGGGTTCACAGTGGTGGAAGTTAACAGTTGTTTCACTAGTATTTTAATCCCTGAGTTGGAGCTCAGTGGTTTAAAAGCATCTTTTTTTTTTAATTCCCTGTAGGCTATTGGAGCCTGAGGGCTTTTAAACTATCAATAGGCTTCTTAGCTTAATCACTGACTCCAGACCAAGAGATAAAGCAGGGTGTGGCAGAGATAATCCAGTGGTTATGCAAAGAGACTTTCACAGCCCCTCAGCTATGCCACTGAGGTATAGGTCTTCTCCTGAGTTTCCTGGTTAGACCTCTGTCCTCCGGTGTCCCTCCCTGCCACTGCTCCAGATTCTGAGGGCAGTAGCAATGGAGACTCAGAGTTGCACTTGGTGAATCTCTGGGGAGTCCTCTCCTCCCTTCAGCTGTCCCCTTGTTGGTGGAGCAGACTGGAGGTGGTGTCTCAGCTGATAAACTGCTGAACTGTTAGCAGTCACTTAATCTCTCCCTAGGCTCCTCTCTGTCACCAGTCACATGTGTTTGTATTCAAAGGTGATTTAATGGGTTCCTGTGGTCATTCTAGTCCTGTCTTGTTTCGGTCCCGGGTGGTCTCCTTTGGTATTCCTAGTTAAAGTAGGTAAACTTTGGTTTTCATGTTGATACAGCTTTTTTTTTTTTTTTTAAGGCTTGCAAAGACTGACAAAGAACAGAAATAGAGCCATCTCCTGTCCTTGGAGTTCCTCTTGTCTGCATCTGTGCTCCTTGAAACCACAGTGGAGTTTATTTGAACCAAATTTTTGATAAGAACAGAATTTGACATCTATTTAAAATTTACAAGTATTCACATTACAGAGTTGGTCTTTCCTTTTGTAGATAATAAGTCAGTTCAAAATTATTCACACAACAATTTGTTTTGCCCTGAGTTATTATTTGACTATATAATAAAGAAAGCAAAGGATTCAGGGGTTGCTTTGGTCTGGGCTTCCTTTGAGTTACACCATTCCTTGTAATGCCTTAACACTCTTGCCATGGCTTTTGCTTCCTGAAGGCTGGTGTGAATGATTTCCTCAGTGTCTAAAAGGAGAAGGCACCAAGGATGGATATACTTATGTAGACAGCTAGCCTTGAGATCTGGTTTCATAAAAACCATTCACTTAAAAGTCTCAAAAACACTTCATGCCATTTCCCAGTAAATGGTTATGCCTTTGTGTGCCCAGAGCTCCTTCATTCCTCTCACCTACTACATCTTCTCAGCTTTTTATTACATATGTCTGTAACTTGAAACATTTTACTATTTTGCAACTCTGTAGTTACAGGGTCTCAGTGCCATTTATAGACCTTAACCAGCAGTGTGGATTTCTTTCAAAAAGTGGGTATGTAGATTATTTTCTAGCTTTCTTAGAAGTGTTTTAATGCCCACATACCTCATGAAATACTTGGTAATATAATGTATGTAGTTGGTAATGAGAGAAGTCAGCTAAGAGAAGAGCCAGTTCCCTACCTCTGGACCCCATCTAGAACATCAGTGTCTTGAAGTAGAGTAGATGGGGTCACATAATTTTGAGATTAATAAATTTTTTAAAATTTCTTTATTGGGGAATTAATGTTTTACATGTAACAGTGAATACAATAGTTTGTACATGCATAACATTTTCCAGTTTCCCCTATAACAATACAACCCCCACTCTGTCATCCTTCTTGGATCTGTAGTCTCCCCATCCACCCACCCCAGAGTCTTTTACTTTGGTGCAATACACCAATTCCAGTTCAGGTTCTACTTGTGTTTTCTTTTCTGATCTTGTCTTTCAACTTCTGCCTGAGAGTGAGATCATCCCATATTCATTCTTCTGTTTCTGAATTATTTCACTTAACATGAATTTTTCAAGGTCCATCCAAGATCAGCTGAAAACAGTAAAGTCACCATTTTTTTTTATAGCTGAGTAGTATTCCATTGTGTATATATAGCACAATTTGCTCAGCCACTCATCTGTTGTTGGACACCTGGGTTGCTTCCAGGTTTTGGCTATTACAAATTGTGCTGCCAAGAACATATGTGTACACAGATCTTTTTGGATGGGTGTGTTGGATTCCTTAGGATATATCCCCGGGAGAGGAATTGCAAGATCATAGGGTAGGTCCATTTCTAGCCTTCTGAAAGTTCTCCAGACTGTTCTCCACAGAGGTTGGACCAACTGACATTCCCACCAGCAGTGCAGGAGGGTAACTTTGACCCCACAACCTCTCCAGCATTTGCTGCTGTTACCTTTTCTGATGTATGACATTCTCACAGGGGTGAAGTGGTGAGATTAATAATTTTTTGCAGAGCTTTTTTCCAGTGAAAAAATATTTTTTAATTTTTTTTACTAGTGATTTAATATTGATGTACAAAATTATGAGATAACAGGTTTAATTCTACAATGTTCCCACTACCAGAGTTCTGTGGCCCTATTCCCTCCATTGGAAAATGCAGTAGTTCTCTCAAGATCACAGATATGGGTTGACTATTATTTTTATAACTACCTATATTTGTATATATATATTTGCCCATTTTTTTCTATGGTCCTGCCTCCCCTTCCTTTCTAAGTCATACCTACAACTATTACTACTTCTGAATATCCTTCCTTTTTCCTCTTTTCTCTTTGGGTCCTGGTGGAATTGGAGTTCAGAGCCCTCTGGTCATCTTCCCCTAACATTTTTCTCCCACTTAGAGTATGGACCAAAATTCTTTTTGGGGCTCATAAGGTGAGAGTTTTGGCTTCTGTAATTGCTTCTCTACTGGACATGGATGTTGGTAGTTCAATCCATACTCCCAGGCAATTTCTTTCTTTTCCTGATGGGGTAGGGCTCTAGATAAGGGCAAAAGACTGGCTCACTTAATGAGGACCTTTTTGGTTAATACCTATCATCTGGAGCCTAGTCAGTGAATCCTTGGATTCCTACATAGATACAATGAGTCTGGAAGTCTAATAGATCCCTCTCTCCACCATCAATGATTACTTTCATCGGGAACATTATCACAAGCCCTCTTGTGGGCTTCTCCAGGACCTTGCACTCACTAGAAAGTAGCAATGGTAGAGACTGCCTCATTTTCCAAAAGGAGCCTGAGTTATCCTACCATGCCACCATGGTCCTGAAATGAGTACAGTTTGGAATGTTCCTAGCTGTGACCATGATCTTGCAAGTTCAGACTAAGAGGGACGCAGAGATTATATAGGCCCTTGTGTTAAAAATGAATTTATATGGGCTCCGGGTAAGATTTATGAGGTAAACATTTAATTGTATATATATTTTTTCTTTGAGTTTGGTAGCTACTCTTTGCTGTAATCCAGCTTTCTAGACTCATTCTCAACTCTGACACCATCTTCCCAGAAAATATTTTTAGGTAACCTGCATGTTAGCTAGCAAGCTCAAACAAAAATTACTAAAGTCATGGGCCTCTAAGAACACACCTAAAATAGACTTCTTAGCTTCTATCCACATTAAGATCCTTATTCTCATCTGCTATATTCCTACTTTATAGTCAATATTTATTAAACATTTAAAAAATTATATTTATTTATATTCCCTTTCATTGCCCTTGTTGTTTTTTATTGTTGTTATCGATGTCCTTGTTGTTAGATAGGACAGAGAGAAATGGAGAGAGGAGGGGAAGACAGAGAGGGGACGAGAAAGACACCTGCAAACCTGCTACCACCCAAATCCCCCATTTTTTAAAAAATTTTTAAAAATATTTATTTTATTTATTTATTCCCTTTTGTTGCCCTTGTTGTTTTATTGTTGTAGTTATTATTGTTGTTGTCGTTGTTGGATAGGACAGAGAGAAATGGAGAGAGGAGGGGAAGACAGAGAGGAGGAGAGAAAGATAGACACCTGCAGACCTGCTTCACTGCCTGTGAAGCGACTCCCCTGCAGGTGGGGAGCCGGGGTTCGAACCGGGATCCTTATACCGGTCCTTGTGCTTTGCGCCACCTGTGCTTAGCCCGCTGCACTACAGCCCGACTCCTCCAAATCCCCTTTTACTAAACATTTTCTCCTGCTTTATATCTTACTGTCTTTTAGTCACCAAGTTGCAGATGTTACTATGATTCCATCCTGAACTACCTGGGCAGAGGACCTCACCAATATGCCCCAGGACTTCACCTTTCTGCAAAGCTTTTAATGAGTAATATCAGTTGTGACCCCTCTTTTCTCCATAATCTTTCAGAGATATTTGATCAATCTGAATTTCATTCTAGAATGGTTTATCTCTAAATATTGCTGATATCCTATAATTTACACTCTTTTTAATCCTGGAAAGGCCACCTACCCTGTTTTCTACCCTTTTCTTTCTTGTTATAATCTTATTTAGAAGGAAGAACGTAGTATTTTTAATACCTCATATGTCTGCAAACAACTTTATTTTACACAAGGATAACATTTTATTTGAATTTTAAATCTAGGCTGGAAATCATTTCTTTTCAAAACCTAGAAGATACTGTACCACTGTCTTTAGACCTTAAATCTTGCTATTGGGGAGGTCAAATGAGTTCAGAACAATGGTCTTTTGTATACAGCACATATTTTTCTTTCCTCCAGTTCAGAAGGTTATTTGTTCTTGAGATTCTAAAATTTCATAGATTGAGCTTGTATAGGTGTTTCATTCATTGTGCAAGACATTCACTGATTCTGAGGGATATCTTTCATCCTACAAAATATTCTTGGGTAATTTCCTATTCTCTTTGTTTTGTTCTGAAACTCCTATTTGAATGTTGGATATGCTAGTCTGGTCATTTAAATGTGTTTCCTTTTTGTCTTTATTTTCTTCTCTTGTATCTGGTTGCTCTGCTTTCAGAAAAGTTTCTTACATCTTCTTATCTATTTCATACTCTTTATTTCCAAGTGTTTCTCTTTATTCTCTGATGTGAATCCTATTTTTGTTACATATATTTATACATTTTCTATTTCTTTGAAAATGTTGTTTTTTAAATTTTCAATTTTTCTACATAATCTGTCTCCTCCATTTTGCTTAATTTTATTTACTTTGGTCGTTTCCTTTCATTGTAGGACTAGAGTTCTAAAACTTGTTTTCATATGCAGCTCATACAGAAACCTTTTAAAATTTAAACCCAAGCCACATGTCAGACCAATTAAATGGTAATATATGGGGATAGGACATAGGTACCAGCGCTGTCTCTTCCCACTCTTATATGTGTAGACAATCATAAATCCTTTTAGTATTATACTAGTGGGGCTTAAAGGAGGAGAATATGTAGAATCAGACTAGATAGAAAAAGGCACTTGAAGGAAGTGAGTTTGAATTCAAAGGATCCTATTGACAGATACACACGTATATTAGTATTTCAGCTACATTTAACTTTTGTAAAAGGGATTACTGTTTAAAAATAACTCAGGGGGTCGGGCGGTGGCGCAGTGGGTTAAGCGCACATGACGCAAAGCACAGGGACCTGCATAAGGATCCCGGTTCGAGCCCCTGGCTCCCCACCTGCAGGGGAGTCGCTTCACAGGAGGTGAAGCAGATCTGCAGGTGTCTATCTTTCTCACTCTCTCTCTTTCCCTCCTCTCTCCATTTCTCTCTGTCCTATCCAACAACGAACAACATCAACAATGGCAATAATTAATAACCACAATGAGGCTACAACAACAAGGGCAACAAAAAGAGGGGGAAAATGGCATCCAGGAGCGGTGAATTCATGGTGCAGGCACCAAGCCCAGCAATAACCCTGAAGAAAAAAATTAATAAATAAAAAAACTCAATTTTTTCTTTCACTATGACTGGTTCATGTTTAAACCAGTAAAACCCTTTGTAGTCAAAATTCAGAAATTTATAATTAGTTATAGCGATCTTGGTTAAAGATTACATTTTTTCTAATTGGCAAGAGAGGACACTATTAAAAAAGTAGTGTAAACAAGACTGCAGATTGGTAATAAAGGTAAGAGAGAAAACACTCAAGGATATTATTAGATCGTAAATGTAGAAAGACAAATAATTCTTGTTGAGGTGAATCTGACATGACATGCAATTGGATTATACTTCATTAACTATTAATTTTATTACTGAATTAGTAGAACTGGAATAAATTCATGCTCCTTTTTAAACAAATTTCATATCACTTTACAACAAACTTTTCATCAACCTGAAGTCATCATTGTTGAGGATTTGTTGCAACACAAATGACAAACAGTGACATGTAACTAAGTAAGTCATTAAACACAGATAGGTGATTCAAATATAACCCAATGCCACACACCCTCACTTTCAATACAGTTACTTGGCACATTTAGTTCTGTAGTGGGGTGGGAAAATACTGTATTTAGTTACTTTTATACTCATAATTTCACCTGTGAAACAGGCACCCCTCTTTGAATATTCCCAGGGACCCTTATGAAATATGGGGAGAATTATCTTTCAGTCTTCCAGTGGGGGTGTTGTTGGTTTATTTCTTTTTAACACTACCCACTGACTTTGCTTCCTTCCCAGCTTCCTCCCCACCCATCTTCCTTCCTTCCTTACTCCCTTCGAACGTTCCTCACTGATAAACATTCATTGTGCTGGTCTTTATTTCTGAAGATACCTGGAGTGTTTTTTTTTTCCTGATGTGTGGGTGGCTATGATTCAAGGTTATAACCCAAGATTTAGTCACACAGCCTGCTTTTTGAAGAGAGAGAGAGAGAGAGAGAGAGAGAGTGTGTGTGTGTGTGTGTGTGTGTGTGTGTGTGTGTGTGTGTAATACTGACTTTCTTTAAGAATTCCCAGGGCTTTGCTCAAATCGAACGTGTGTGTGTGTGTGTGTGTGTGTGTGTGTGTGTAATACTGATTTTCTTTAAGAAGTCCAGGGGCTTTGCTCGAATTAAATCTCCCATTTTTTTTCACTCCTTGTTATTGTAGCTGGTTTGCAACAGTTGTCCAACACGATGTCAGTGCTATGGGTGGAAGAAAACTACATTATGAGAGAGAACGTTTCTTTATGGATCAAATGGGACTAGTGTCTTCCAGCCTTATAAATATGTGGGGGAAAATCACAAACTCCCTTATAATAGTTGCTATATTTCTGTTATTTCCTGTTGAGAAAATACAAGACGAAAGGCTATTTTTATTCAGCAATTCTTTCAAATAAGTTTGAATTTTACTTACCACACCAGTATAAACAAACATTTGAACAATGGTCATACACTTAACTACTTGCAAATATTTAGTCAGTGTGCTACTTAGGCACACATTGTATGTGACTTCTAGAAATAGAGCTGTAACTTTGGTGCATATAAAGGTTTAGATCCTCACAATAAACAAGTCTAGTGTTGCTGTTTGAGAGTTGAGATTTCAGGTTGGGGAGCTAGCACAGTGGTTATGTCAAATGAATCTTATGCTCGATGTGCCAGAGGTCTCAGATTCAATTCCTAGTACCACCATAAGCCAGAACTTAACCATGCACTGGTAAGATAAATAAACAAACAAATGAACAAACAAACAAGTCTCTGAAAGAGAAGAAGCAGGAGTGATGGATAGGAAGGAAGTTTCCCTTGAGAGTTTTCTTTTCTGTTTCAATGGCCACCCCATCTCATTCACCCAAGCAATCTGAAGGATGTGGCTTTCTGGTAGAGTACATTAGCAAGGCATCTGTTAGAAGGGAAGATGGGAGAAATTATAGGATAGTCTATGACATGACCAGTCTGAAGGCCTAATGCTGAGAGTGTGTCTGGAATCATAGGTAACAAGTGTGCTTCTGTTGGAGACACATAACTAGAAGGTCAGGATTTCCTACTTTTCTAATAGTATCAGACTTTATGAATCTGGTATTTTTTTGGGGAGCTAACTTTAAGGAATTTCTTTCTTCTTAAAAATTCATTTTTTTTTTTTACTTTTATGAGAGAGAGAAAGAAAAAGACTAGAGGACTGGCATGTAACTGTGGAAGGAGTGGGACTGAACTTGAACCCTCAGTCATGCAAGTCCTGTGCTCTAACATGCTGAGTTACCTCCTCAGCCTAAAGCTTTTCTGCAAAAAAAAAAAAAGATAAATACCTACATCATCTCCCCATAGGTTCTTGTGAACATTGAACAAGATGATATATTATTTTTTATTTATAAAAAGGAAACATTGATTAAACTATAGGATAAGAGGGGTACAACTCCACACAATTCCCACCACCAGGACTCTGTATCCTATCCCCTCCCCTGATAGCTTTCCTATTCTTTAACTCTCTGGGAGTATGGACCCAAGGCCATTGTGGGTTGCAGAAGGTGGAGGTCTGGCTTCTGTAATTGCTTCCCTGCTGAACATAGGCGTTGACAGGTTGACCCATACTCCTAGCCCATCTCTCTCTTTCCCCTAGTGGGGAAGGGCTCTGGGGTAGCAGAGCTCCAGGGCACATTGGTGGGGTTGTCTGTCCAGGGAAGTCTGGTTGGCATCAGGAACCTGGTGGTTGAAGAGAAAGTTAACATGCAAAGCCAAACAAATTGTTGACCAATCATGGACCTAAAGTCTGGAACAGTGCAGATGAAGAGTTGGGGCGGGGTCTCCGTTTTTTAGATAGCTAGTAGGCATATTCTAGTTCTATTCCACAAGGCCTGTGGCTATACTAGGTTTTTTTGTTTGTTTGTTTGGGGTTTTTTTGCCTGAGCCTGAAATCTGATGTGCAAGTGTGGAAGGAGCGGGACTGATCTCGAACCCTCAGGCATGCAAGTCCTGTGCTCTAACATGCTGAGTTACCTCCTCAGCTTAAAGTTTTTCTGCAAAAAAAATAAATACTTGCATCATCTCCCCCATAGGTTCTTGTGAACAGCGAACAAGATAATATATTATTTTTTAATTTTTATTATTTTATTTTACTTTTTATATTTATTTATTTTCCCTTTTGTTGTCCTTGTTGTTTAACATTGTTATGGTTATTAACGCCATTGCTGTTGGATAGGACAGAGAGAAATGGAGAGAGGAGGGGAAGACAGAGAGGGGGAGAGAAAGACAGACACTTGCAGATCTACTTCACCACTTGTGAAGCAACTCCCCTGCAGGTGGGGAGCCAGGGGTATCCTTAAGCTGGTCCTTGAGCCACGTGCACTTAACCTGCTGCGACACCGCCCAACTCCCAAGATGATATTTTAAAAGCCTCATAGCAGAAACTCAGAGACACTGATGTTTTCAATGTGACCTCTAGTTGTGGAGATCAAGGTCATATGGACCTCAGATTGGGTGGCGGCTAAGGATAGGTGAAATGCTCAATCTTTACTTTGAATCCCCAGTCTATTGTGCTAAGATGAACATGCACTACACTCATTTCCCATGGTCATATAGCATGGTGGGAATGACTGGAGTCCCGAAGGAGGTGCAAATTGGATTGCAAGAAGTGTGAGAACTGCTCCACACTGCGTGTCTATGCTCTATGGATCTCTGTAGGTATCCACTTTATATTTCAGGATTTTAATTTTTTTATACTAGCTCATTTACAAATGTTTGATCAGGTGTGAACTTCTGCAAAGAAGACTATAAAAAAGCAATTTAGCTAGTGAGTCTGAAATGCCATACAAAAGGTCAGACTTTATACAGATTTACGTCCTGTACTTCAGAAATGAACAAAGCTTCATTTTCTTTTTTCATTTCCTTGAGAGGCTCCTATAAGGAAAGTTCAGGAGTTCACAGTGACCTATTTTGGACTGTTCTTCAGGCAATTACATCCCTTTGCTTTTTCTTACATTCTTCTCTTTTCCTGAAATGTCCATCATCTCTCAGTCCACCTGGCATAGCCCCATTTATCTTTCAAGACCAGACACATGCAGAATCTCCATGCCAAAGTCTAGATAACCCAGGGCCCAGGCAGAAGAGTGCCCTCTTCTATGTGCTGATTTGCTACCTGTCTTGATGTGATATCCTGATGATTATAATAGCATTTATGGAGAGTCTGCTACAGGATAGGCATTCTTCTAAATACTTCAGAATACCTAACACTTATAAAATATGTGACGACTATTATTCTCCCGATTTTACAAATTAAAATTGAACACAGAAAGATTAAAATAGCTGGGCAACCAGGTGGTGGCACACCTGGTTAAGCACACACACTATAGTGTGCAAGGACCCAGGTTCAAGCCCCTGATCCTCACCTGCAGGGGGAAAGCTTCAGAAGTGGCTAAGCAGGGCTTTAGGTATCTTTCTCTCTCTTTCCCTCTCTCAACCTCTTCCCCTCTCAATTTCTCTCTTTCTCTATCCAATAGTAATAATAAAAAAGATTAAAGTAGCTTCCTTATGCCCACACAGCTAAGAAATTCCAAGTCAAATTTTGAACTCA
Source organism: Erinaceus europaeus (assembly GCF_950295315.1). NCBI lineage: Eukaryota > Metazoa > Chordata > Mammalia > Eulipotyphla > Erinaceidae > Erinaceus > Erinaceus europaeus. The sequence goes on from NC_080165.1 coordinate 29,375,633, forward strand.
TTTTCTTTAATAATTACAGTACAACGTATTAATTACTCTTTTTAGCAATGTACTTACCAGTTTCCCCTACAAAATAATAAATTTTCTGTTAAGTTCTCTTGCTTATTCTTCTGAGCATATATAATAATTCATCTTGAAAGAATGAGTGAATGAATGCGTGAATGTGTATATATACTTTGTAGCATGAGTAACACAGTCACAGAAAACTTTAAAATGAAGATTGATTACTCTGTCACTTCACAATAAACACTGGTGACCATTTCTTATGATTTCTCCTGAAAGCTTTAATAATATATGTGTAATTCTTAAAAGGATTTATGGAACAAGATTTAAATGACTTATCCAAACAGGTTCACAGTTGATGTTCCTTGCTTATACACGCAGATCTATTTTCAACTTAAAAAATAAATAAAGTGGACCGGAAGGTGGTACAGTGGATACAGCACTGGACCCAAAACTTGAGTTCCTAAGTCTGATCCCCAGGATTGCATGTGCCAATGTGATGTTCTGGTTTGTGTTCTCTCTCTCTCTCTCTCTCTGTCTCTCTCTCTCTCTCTCATAAATAAAATATTTTTATGAATAAGTAAAAACCCAAAGAAGGGGTTAGTCATAATATTTTGATTATAAATTGATTTTGTATCCATCAAAATGTTTAAATTATTGATCATAGCCCTACACTAATATATTTCAAAATGTTTTAAGCACATGACAGTAACCTAAAGAGTCCTTTGGGGGGCCTGGGAAAAGCCATAAGGAAAGAGATAATGATCGATCTTAGTTAACTGCTTGTCCAAAGTGTGAACTGATAATCTTTTAATTTCTGTTATTCTTCTGCATTTACAACACAGCATTTACTAGAGTTTCTGTTTAAGAAGTCAGAGAAAAAAAAAACTTGAGCAGAGCATGAAGACTCTAAAATTCATAGTAGAATCTTGAGAGATGGAATATTGGGTGTGCTTGCAGGCTGTGGTTTCTAGGTAGCACAGAAAGGGTTCCATAAATCTTGTACTTCCCAAGAGACCTTGGTTTCACACATGTTCTGAGTTCTTCTGTGCAAATATTTCATCCCTTTCTCTGGCAGGAAAAACACCTTCATTTTCCATATGGTGCAAGTTCACATCTCTTTCCAAAATAGCTCAAGATAACAAGAATTTGGGGAAAGGGAAACTTGAGAAGCTCATAGTCACTAGTGATTTGGATCCTCAACTACAGACTAAACACTTGTAGTGGATCTAGCTTGTTCTTGAAAATCAGCACAAAGTTCTGTTTGAAATGTCCTTTAGGGATGTGCTCTTTTGTTCTTCTGACAGTAGAGAGACCCTCCTGTGCTCAGATTAGTGCATCAGGAAGAATATCAACACATCATTTTCTCTACCCACACTTATCTGAATCAACCTTTTTTTTTCCTATGCAGAAAGTTGTCAAATAACACAACATATATATTTAGCTTCTACTATCAACAACAATAAAAACAACAAGGGCAACAAAAAGGAAATAAATAAATATATATTAAAAAAGCAAAAAAATTAACAAATTTACTGTATTAATCTTTTTGAAGTGTATATAGTTTAAATGGTATTAGTATACTCATACTGCAGTGTAAATATCACTGCTGTCCATCTCCAGAACTCTTTTCATTTTGTAAATCTGATACTCTGTGTTTATTAAACACTCATCCACATTTCTTCTACCTCATAGCCCCTGGAAAATCACTTTCTGTCTCTATGAATTTACCTACTCTAAGGACCTCATGTAAACAGTCTTTCTTTTGTTTTCTTTTCTTTCTTTCTTTTTTTTTTCTTTTAGAAGATCAGTCTATTTGACTGACTATAATGTTTTTAAAATTTATCCACTGTGGCATGTCAGAATTTACTTCATTTTGAAGGCAGAACAATATTCCCTTTCTCTATGCACCACATTTTGTTTATCCAGTCACTTGTTGATGGATATTTGGCTTGCTTTCATCTTTTGGCTATTGGGTACTATGCCACAGTGAACAGGGTAGTGCAATATCTCCTTGATTCTTCTTGGTTTGGGTTTTTTGAGATACATACTCAAAAGTGGGATTGCTTTCTTACATAATATATATATATATATATATATATATATATATATATTCCATCATAGCTTGAGATTCACTGCTACAGGCTGACTTTTTCAAATAGAAAGAGAGATACTGTGAGATATAAGAAGAGATATTGTAGCACTAAAGCTTCTCCTAGTGCTGTGTGGGCCAGAGGCTTGAAGCTGGGTTGTGCCCATGACAAGCTGGCACCATCCTAAGTGAGCTATCTCCCTACCCCATATACTTTTTTTCCCCTAAGGAAATACCATTTTATTTTCCATGATGGCTATACCATTGTATATCCCACTGATAGCACATAGCACTATGATTCTTACTTCTTCACATCCTCACAATACTTGTTTATTTATTTTGAGTAGTAGTCAAGCTAAGTTTGGGTTTAAGAGGGCAGCCCCTTGTGTTCTTTTTACTACTTTTCATTCCAGAAAAAAATTATTCTTCTTCCTGAGCTTAGGTGAGAGCAGTCCAGTCTTGTTTGTGTTTTGAAGCAGAGCTCTCTATTGAGTGGTATCTCAGGACATATTTACTGCCTACCTTTGGGACTAAATATGGAATCTGACCTTTCAAAGGGGCTGACTGGGACACCCTGCATCACCTGACTGTTTGCTCCTCAGTGACCTCCCCATGGGAGGTCCCTGTGGTCTGATCCTGTCCTGACACCCAGGGTGGGACTCCCCTGTTTCTAACATAATCCTGGTGACTGCATTATTCAAACTTATGTAAAGGCCTCATGCTTCCCCTAGTGCCAAGGTTGTGCACTCATCCTGTTTCAGTAGTGGTGACAGACTGAGAGACACACATGGAGCACTCTCTCTTTTGCAAGTAGAAGGAGAGTTCAGAGCAAATACTGCAGGCACTTGAAAAAGCTTATTTGAGGAAGATGATTTTTTTTTCTTCTGCTTTTCTTTTTCCAGAAACATTTACAGATGGTAAATTCTAACTTAACCTCACAACAGTCTTTGGAAACAACAGAAAGGAAGCCCATTTGATAAAGAGAAACTTAGTCTTTGAGACTTTTTTTTAAAAAAAGATTTATTAACCATGGTGAGAGAAAGTATCTCTCTAACATGCTAGATACTGGGAATTGAACTTGAAACCTTGTGCTCCTGAATCCATTGTCTAGCTATTTTGTCACTTCCTGGGCTACAATCTTTCCTGGGCTATAATCTTTGAGATATTAAATGCTTTAGCAGAAATGAGGCCAGAACCTAGCTTTCTGACTCTAGAACAATAGTCTATCTTGATGGAAATGATTCCATTCGGGTGTTAACATAGATTTGAACAGTTTGCTTTCTTCAGGATTTTTTACAGTTGAAATTAGGTACCTTGTTGAGTGGTGATAGAGAACTTTCTCCTTAAATCATGGTATGATAGCCCAAGGTAGGAACTTTGTGAAGACAGCTGGGCCTCAGCTGGGCCCTCTCCCTCATTGTCTCAGTTCCTTTCCCCCTCATTCTCCTTCTTCTATTCTTCCACCTTCTATTTCATTTCATTTTAAATTATTAGTGATTTAACAAGTGCTTATAAAACCATAAGATTACATGGGTATAGCTTCACAATCATTGTGCCCACTATCCTAGTTCTTTCCCAACACAAACATACTTCCCACCCATGTCCCAACACAATCCCCATAGTTTTCACGAAGTCTTGATGACAGTGTGGCTACTGCTCCCCACCCCCATAAATACATGTATTTCAATTCAGGGCATTTGGTAACAGATACAAGCCATAGCAATAAGAACCCTTGAATATAAAACATTGAAGGATAAGACTTGACTTTTCCTCTTCCCCAGCCCCACACATTGTTTCTTAATGCACAGTGGGGAGGGGGTTTGAAAGTAGGGGGTGGTGGGAAGTAGCACAATCATTATGCAAAAGACTTTCATGCTCTAGGCTCCAGAATCTCAGGTTCAATCATCTATGTCTTCTTAACACTAGGAGGTAGTACTTAGTAGTTCTCAAATCCTTGTTTATAGTTGATTGGTCTTCCTTAGTTTAAGCTTAGAAGCCATTACTTAAAACTTTCATGATCATGCTAATCAACTTTTCAAAACATGACAATTATAGACTAATGAATTTGCTGAAATTTATTGTTACTCTTAGCTCAAGTTAGAAGTCATCTGGCATTTATATCATTTTGGCTTATTTCCTCCAAGCTCATCTGTCAGTTCTGGGGACCTCTGCTGAATATGATCCCAAGAACATCATAAAATTGCTGTTACAGGGATAATGGTATCAGAGGGTTTTAGAATACTGTGAATGTAGTGAAGGTGCGGTGACTGTTTCTTTATATAATGATGTTCTTTGAATGAGTGACCAGTGACTTCTACTGGATTTGATTATATTTCACAAGAAGAGAATGAGAGAGAGAGAAAATGTTCTGACGTGTCGTTCTGGATATAGAACCTGGGGCTTTCCATATGCAAGTCCTGTGCTCTACTCTACTGGAGTCACCTCCATGGCTGACTTATTAAGATTTTTAAGTGACCTGAAGTATAGAAGATTGGGCAGAACTCACAGGACTATTTGCAAATATAAGAGCTTCTTCATAAATTATTTATCTTCAGGGTTAGGTGGTGGTGCACCTGGTTCAGAGCACATGTTACAATGCTCAAGGACCTGGGTTCCAGCCCCTAATCCCCACCAGCAGGGGGAAGGTTTTGCGAGTAGTGAAGCAGTGTTGCTGATGTCTGTCTGTCCCTCTGTCATCCCATTCCCTCTCAATTTCTTGTTGTATCTATCCAATAAATAAAGATGATAAAAAATTAAAAACTTAAAAAGGTATTAAAAAGAGAATTATTAAAAAATCATTTATATTCTGGAGTCTGTTAACTTGACATCTAAGAGAGAGAGAGAAGATGGGTACCCATGAGCTCAGCAGCTGAACACCATTGATAGACAGAAACCCATGAGATTTTTGGCTTATTATCTCCAAGATTATCCATCGTCTCTGGTGACCTCTGCTGAATATGATCCCAAGAACATTATGAAATTGCTGTTACAGGGATAGTGGTATCAGAGGGTTTTAGGATACTGTGAACTTAGTGAAGGTGCCATGATTGTTTCTTTATATAAATTAAACTAACAACAGTTTCTATCCTGCTGCTAAACAAATTCACAGACACACAAATGGGCAAGAAATGTACTTTTGAACCTCCATTTAAAGAGCGTTTTACTTTTGTAAGTCTTGTTCTAACTGGGACTGCTTCCATAAACACAATGTCAGCATCTTCAGTTTCCACTTAGGCTAACATTTTAATATCTTAAAGAAATTCTATCTTATTTAATGAAACAGTGCTCAAATATGGAAATTTTTCTTTCATTTCACCTTATCTCTTTGAGGACAGGGTCATTTCTCTGTTTATTTCTCTGTTGGTCAATCCTAATACATCACCAGCACATTCTATTAAAAGTTTGGTTAATTAAATGCTAATTCACCAAATCTGAAAAAGACATCTTGGCTGGTCCAATATGGTTCACATTTCACAAACTTTGCAAATTAAAAAGCTAGCACCTTAACAAGCTAACTTGAGGGCAATGGTTCCCAATGTTAACTGCATATTAAAGTCATACAAGCTGCCAGAGAAAACATGTAGGATACCCGTTAAAACAATTTCAGATAGGCCCAACAAGACAGCTCACCTGGGAGCATGTCAGCTTTGCCATGTGTAAACCTACATTTGAACCCGGCCCCATGACATTGCTGTGGCGTCTTTCCCCTTCTCTCTCTGTCATTCCCTTTCAATCTGAAGAGAGAGAAAAAAAAATTTTTAGTTATCAATGAAGAAAGTGCTTTCCTTTTCTTTTTAAAATTTTTTAAATTAAGTATAAGCATGTCCCAAATTTTATATGGGGCATATCATCCTAAAATGATTTGTATCTTATCTGGAATTTACACTTAACTGAGGAGCCTATGTGTGTTCATTTGTTAAAGTTGAGAACTCTAAACCTCTCAAAAACACCTAAGTGTGGACCCCTTATAGAGAATTGAATATAGTCTGGGATGAAAGGCGAGTATGGTGCTTTTCAAAGCTTCTCCAGGTAATCCTTTTTTTAAAAAAAAGTATTAATAAAAAGGAAACACTGACAAAAAACATAGGGTAAGAGGGGTACAACGCCACACAATTCCCACCACCAGGACTCCGTATCCCATCCCTTCCCCTGATAGCTTCCCTTTTCTTTATCCCTCTGGGAGTATGGACCCAGGGTCATTATGGGATGCAGAAGGTGGAAGGTCTGGCTTCTGTAATTGCTTTCCTATTGAACATGGGCATTGACAGGTTTATCCATACTCCCAGTCTGTATCTTTCCCTGGTGTGGCGGGGCTCCAGGACACATTGGGGGGGTCATCTGCTGAGGAAGTCTGGCTGGCATCATGGTAGTATCTGGAACCTGGTGGCTGAAAAGAGTTAACATATGAAGCCATACAAGTTGTTGATTAATCATGAACCTAAAGGCTGGAATATTGCAGATAAAGATTTGGGGTCTCCGTTTTGGAAATAGCTAGTGAGTCTATTTTAGGTATATTACAAAAGGCCCATGACTTTGTTTTTGCCTGAGCCTGACATCTGATATGCAGGTGGACTCAGGTTATTGTCTGGGGAGATGATGTCATGGCTGGAAAAAGAGCGAGAAAGCTGGATCAGGGAAGAGAGTAGCTCCCAAATGTGGGAAAAGTGTACAAATACTGTTGATTGTAAACCCCATTGATTTGATCTGGGCCCATATTTAGCTGGTGCTGAGGGTCACTGGCCTCTGCAGTTGTGGATCACTTAAGAAGGACCATTTAGGGAGTCAGGCAGTAGCTCAGTGGGTTAAGCGCACGTGGCGCGAAGCACAAGAACTGGCGTTAAGGATCCGGGTTCGAGTCCCCGGCTCCCCACCTGCAGGGGAGTCACTTCATAGGTAGTGAAGCAGGTCTGCAGGTGTCTATCTTTCTCTCCCCCTCTCTGTCTTCCCCTTCTCTCTCCATTTCTCTCTGTCCTATCCAACAGTGACATCAATAACAACAACAGTAATAACTATAATAACAATAAAACAATAAGGGCAACAAAAGGGAAAATAAATAAATATTAAAAAATAAAAAAAGAAAGACCATTTAGTCTGCATCCTTAGGCAAGTTCACTGTATGCAAATATCAGAGGTGAACAAACCTTGATTGTATAACACCTCTAGGCCATTTGGGGTAGCCTGTTGAGATCACTATTGTAAATATTTCATTTGTTAACTGGATCTTTCTAAGCTATCTTGTGTTTTAACTTATAAATCTTATAAATCACCTCAGTGAATTGTAGACACAAATATTTGATATGAAGTTGGCCCTGGAGGGCCAGGTGGTGGCACACCTGGTTAGGTATTCACATTTATAGTGCAAAAGGACTGGGGTACGAGCCCCTGGTCTCCACCTGCATGGGGGAAGCTTCACAAGTGGTAAGGTAGGATTGCAGGTCTCTCTCTCTCTCTTCCTCTCTATCTTCCCCTCCACCATCAGTTTCTCTTTGTCTCTATCCAGTAACAGACAAATAAAACTTTGAAAAAATGAAGTTGAACCTGCTTGCATCCTTGACTTCTCTCTGTCCTTTCTTAAATGAGTTTTGATTTTAGGAATTTGTCCCTATTAGAATTTTTTGGGAAGTGCAGAGCCACTAGGTTCTTTTTTGGTACCTCAAACTGCTGTGTAAAGCTTAGGCTGACCTTAGCCTCTACGTAGTTCAAACACTTGTGTTTCATACCATAATTAATACGTGTTTTTCATGAGTATGGTCCTTTTAGACCACATCCATACAATAGCGCCCCTTTTCTCAAGATGCTCCAGGTATTACTATATGAATTTGTTGGACTCTCTTCTAGAGACCAGAGCTGCATCCTCAGACCTACGCTCAGTATTCAGGGTCTTATTAACCAGGATCAGACCTTTCAAAAAATAGTTTTCCTGATCAGAATTCCAAGTACGTTTCTCTGTGCCATTTACCTATCTGAACTCTGGATCTTGCCATGACCGTGAGTTCCACATGTACCTCCTTCATAAGCCATATTCGGTGACAGAGAAGTTTTAGTGCATGTAGGTTTGGCTCTGTCTTGTTTTGAGTGGGATCCTATCCACTAGAAGACCCACAGATGTCATAGCACTATTGACAGAAATCAGAACAAGGCTCAGGCAAAAAAAAACTAGTAAATTCATGGGCCCCTGGACTATACCTAAAATAGACCTACTAGCTTTTTCCAAAATGTACACCCCAAATCTTCATCTGCAATATTCTTGCCTTTAGGTTCATGATTAGTCAACAATTTGTCTGGCTTTATATCTTAACTCTTTTGCAGCCACCAGGTTCCAGATGATACCTTGATGCCAATCTGACTTCCCTGGGCAGACGACCCCATCATGTGTCCTGGAGCCCCACTTCACCAGATCCCTGCCCCACTAGAGAAAGAGAGAGACAGGCTGGGACTATGGATCGACCTGCCAATGCCCATGGTCAGCAGGGAAACAATTACAGAGGCCAGACCTTTTCAACATCTGCACCCCATATGGGTCCATACTCCCAGAGGGATAAAGAACAGGAAAGATATCAAGGGAGGGGATTGGATGTGGAGCTCTGGGGGTGGGAACTGTGTGGAAATATATCCCTCTTTTCCTATAGTCTTGTCAATATTTCCATTTTATAAATAAAAATAAAAAATAAGGGAAGCTATCAAGGAAGGAGATTGGATATGGAGTTCAGGGGGTGGGAACTGTGTGGAAATGTACCCCTCTTATCCTATATTTTTGTCAATGTTTCCATTTTATTAATAAAAATTTTAAAAAAGAAAGTAAGAAAAAGTGAGGTGCAGGATGTTGAATTTTTATTTATGTAGGTAAAGTCCAGAAGAAGGTTCAATGTTAAGATCTCATCATCATAGGGATTTGGGGAATAAAGACACAATTTTGAGATCATTTATATAGTTTATTTGACAGAGTTGGTGAGTTTTCCAGGATGAATAAAATCTTGGTCTAATGTTTATAGGTGTACTAATAGATGTGTAGCTAGGTAGTTTCATGATGAGCGAAAGAAGGAAGGAAAGCCAAGTTGTTATTAGTTTCTGATTCTGCATACAAAATAAGGGTCACTAACAGAATAAGATCTAGGATGAAGAAGATGTTAGAGAATCAGCATCATCTGAAGTCAGATGGTACACAGTCACAAAAGCAGGCTAAATATTTTATCTGCTTTGGGTAGGGGGTTTGCCAAGTGATCATTCCTTCACTCCTGGGCCCACTTTCTCACACTTTGGATAATATATACATATGGAGAGAAGAAGAGGGGGAGAGGGAGAGGGAGAGGGAGAGGGAGAGGGGGAGAGGGAGAGGGAGAGGGAGAGGGAGAGGGAGAGGGGGAGGGAGAGGGAGAGGGAGAGGGAGAGGGAGAGGGAGAGGGAGAGAGGGAGAGGGAGAGGGAGAGAGGGAGAGGGAGAGGGAGAGGGAGAGAGGGAGAGGGAGAGGGAGAGGGAGAGGGAGACGGGGAGGGAGAGGGAGAGGGGGAGGGAGAGGGAGAGGGAGAGGGAAAGGGAGAGGGAGAGGGGGAGGGAGAGGGAGAGGGAGAGGGAAAGGGGGAGGGGGAGGGGGAGGGAGAGGGAGAGGGAGAGGGAGAGGGAGAGGGGGAGGGAGAGGGAGAGGGAGAGGGGGAGGGAGAGGGAGAGGGGGAAGGAGAGGGAGAGGGAGAGGGGGAGGGGGAGGGAGAGGGAGAGGGAGAGGGAGAGGGGGAGGGAGAGGGAGAGGGAGAGGGGGAGGGAGAGGGAGAGGGGGAAGGAGAGGGAGAGGGAGAGGGAGAGGGAGAGGGGGAAGGAGAGGGAGAGGGGGAGGGGGAGGGGGAGGGAGAGGGAGAGGGGGAGGGGGAGGGGGAGGGAGAGGGAGAGGGAGAGGGAGAGGGGGAAGGAGAGGGAGAGGGGGAGGGGGGAGGGGAGGGGTGGGGGAGGAGAGGGGTGGGGGAGGAGAGAGGGAGTGAGAGAGAGGGGGGGAGGGAGAGGGAGAGGGAGGGGAAGGGGAGGGGAGAGGGAGAGGGAGAGGGAGAGGGAGAGAGACAGAGAGAGAGATAGAATAAGGAAGGACAAGACATTACCACACCATAACATCTTTGAGATTTCTTTGTTGCTGTAGTATTTCCTTGTTGCCATGATATTGTGGTACTCCCATGTGGTGCTGGAGAGGGAATCCAAGGTCTCATACATGGTAAGGGGCATGCTTTACCAAAGGTAGCTATCCCTTAGTCTTTAGATATTTTTATTTATTTTTTTATTTATTTTTCATTTCTTTATCGGGGGATTAATGATTTACAGTCGACAGTAAAATACAATAGTTTGTACATGCATAATATTTTCTGGTTTTCCACATAACAATACAAGCCCCCACTAAGTTTACCTCTGCCATCATGTTCCAGGATCTGAACCCTCTCCTTCAACCCAGAGTCTTTTACTTTGGTGCAGCATGTCTTTGATATTTTTAAGTGCTATATTAGAGTTGGTCACTGAGAAAAAAAAAATCAAAGTTTTTAAGACTATAAACTGCATAAGCAAATATATTTACTGAGGTATAGAAGTCAGAGCATGACAAAAAGAATACTATAATGTGAACATTCCATTATAGGTAAACCATACAGGGAGAAGATCATAGCTTTTCATTTAGGAACTGGAGAGCATAGTAACAAGCCAAAAGATTAAGTTGACTGAAGCATATAGTCCTGAACACAGCTAAAAAACTTCCTCTTACGAAAGCACAAGTAGAACCTGAACTGGAATTGGCATATTGCTCCAAAGTAAAAGACTCTGAGGTGGGGGTGGGGGGCGGGGGAGAATACAGGTCCAAGAAGGATGACAGAGGACCTAGTGGGGGTTGTATTGTTATATGGAAAACTGGGAAATGTTATGCATATACAAACTATTGTTTTTACTGTTGAATGTAAACCATCAATTCCCCAATAAAGAAATAAAAAAAAAACTCCTCTTAGAAGCTGAGAGCTACCAGAATTCCTATGCTTATTAAAAGTAGCCAATTTATTTCTGCTCAACCCAATGATAAAGGAAACTGGTGGCATAAGTCAAAGAAAATATACTATTTCATTATTTTTTATTGGATCGATCACTCTGTCTTTTTTGTTAGCAGAGGAAATGTAAATAAAGGTGAATCATGAAAAATATATTCTTCACAACTGAAATTCATGGCAATGAAGATCACATTATATGGCAAATCTGTCCAGATCAACTTTGACAAGATTAACTATTTGTCATCCTCTGAAAAAATAAATGTTAAAGGAGAACACAGCAAAATCTAATGCTTAAAGGCAGGTTTTCAGAAATGGAGTTTTCCTCAGAAGCACTCATCTGTTATTTCTAAGCAAGTGTATGTCTATCATTCACTGTTAACTTTCCCTCATTTTTGAGCTGATCAGTACTTGAATTTGGTAAGATAATTTATTTTAACATTATTAGTTATTCAAATGAAACACTTTTTTGACCAAGTTAGTTTAGATGTAAGGTTGGGGTTGATTCTATCAAAATTCTTATTTGATTAAATTTTGATAATGATACTAGATAATTAGGGGAAGAGATTATGTACGCACTTTGGACCTGAATTTGGCTAAATAAGTATTAGCAGGAGCCATAGTTAGTAAAAATATGAATACTTATGAAATACATATGATGTGCTATTTTATTAAGACCTGTTATCATGTTATATAATGGATTGGCCTTAGTTATTCAAACTCTTTAAAAATAGATCTTACAGATTCTGAGCTGAGGATTTTTTTTTTTTTTTACCTGAGTTTTCATTTAATAGAGTATGGATTTTTCAAAGGAGGTTCAATCCTCATCTGGCTAATTTTGTTTAAAACTTAAAAGAAAGATTACATTTGACTTTGATATTTATGGTCACACTTAATAGGGGGGAAAACCCTTTTGAGGTGATACTAACAAAAAGAATTCACTAAATGTGCTTATTACTTTTCATTACATCTACCTGGAAACTGAACTAATTTACATTTAAACAGAGTTTCTCTCTTGGATAGGAAAAGTTGGTGCCAATATGAATAATTTGGGGGCAGTGAATAGAAAATGAACAACAGCGAAGCATGTGAGGAACTTTTCATGTTCAGATGAAACCAATGCTGCAACACTAAGTTATATATTTGTATAAATTTACTCTACCAATAATGAGGTCAGTTTGAGAAACACATTACTTATAACTGAATTAAATCAAAATGAAATATTTTACAATGGTTATTAAATGCCAAATTGAACTGATCTCATTATATGTGAAATTCAAGTATATTTAGACTATTGCTTAAATTTTAATACATGAAAATAATGAGATATGACCAGAATCCTTGGACAGTGTTATTTCTGTTTTTTAAAGCAGTTTCTCATTTCACTGTTTAGATTTTCTGGAATTTGATGAAATAGTTTAGCATATAAGTATGGAATACATAATACTCCTCAGGAAAGGAAGAGAGGACATATACAGACTTATACTGTTCCATGCCAGCATTTTGCTCATGACATTTATTTAAGGTTGTTAACTTTGTGTATAAGTCAGTGTTCACAAAGCAGGGAAAGTTCATTAGGCACTTTGAGAAAGGCACAGCTGCATGCAGTAAACATAGATGGAGCACAGCTTTATATGGGGTTTCTAACTGAAAACAGACTTTAATTCTAGTCTTGGAACACTCACAACCAAACTCTCCATCTGTGCTTTTCTGCTGCAGAGGCCAGCTGTCACTCGTAGTGGGCACTTATTTATTTATTGCTATTCTGGGTGTAGGCAGTCAGAGGAGGAACTCTGCATTACTTTCGATTCATATACAGAATCAGGTCATGGCTCTTCTCTCCTGGGATGGGGTTTCCAAGTGGGACTCTCAAGCACAGAAACTAAGGAAGCCACCTGTTACCATTCTGTGGGTCAGTCTAGTCCAAGGATGAAAAGTCTCTTTAGATACTGCATTATTTTCTTCCCCCTGTTCTTTGCTATGTCTTATTGGGGAGTGAAAATAGTCACTTCAAAGTTGACATATGTACTTCTTATTATAGCAACTTGATATCAAAGCATAGATTAATACCAATGTTATACTTATATCAATATCTATTTTTAATATGTACTTTATTTGTTTATTTATTTTGGATAAATAAAGAAATTAAGAGGGAAGATGGAGGTAGAAAGGGAGAGAGAGAGAGAGAGAGAGAGAGAGAGAGAGAGATACCTCCAGTACTGTTTCATGGCTTGTGAAGCTACCCCATGTAGGTGGGGATTGGGGTTTTGAACCTGGTTCCTTGAACATTGTATGTAATGTGTGTGTGCAACCAGGTGCGCCACCACCTGCCCCTCAACTTCTATACATTGTTGAATGTACAATAACAAATGAGAATAATAAAAAACAAGTACACATTTGAAAAATGTAGGGGGCTGGGTGTTAGTGCAGCGGGTTAGGTGCACATAGCATGAAGTGCAAGGACCAGTGTAAGGATCCTGGTTCGAGCAACCAGGTCTCCCCTGGCAGCGGGGGGGTCTCTTCACAAGCGGTGAAGCAGGTCTGCAGGTTTTTATCTTTCTCTTCCCCTCTCTGTTTTCCCCTCCTCTGTTAATTTCTCTCTGTCCTATCCAACAACAAAGACATCAATAACAACAGCAATAATAATAACAACAACAATGATAAGCAACAAAAAGGAAAAAAATAGCCTCCAGGAGCAGTGGATTCGTAGTGCAGCCCACCAAGCCCCAGTGATAACCCTGGAGGCAAAAAGAAAAAAAATTCAATGTGGTGTGTAGATGTTTGTTAAATAAGATAAAGCAAAGGCAGAGAATTATACTATTACATTTATATTTTAAACATTATACAAATCTCCTATAATTAGATGAAAATGAGTTATGATCTTAATTTTTATCTTTAGATGAGCTACAGGCTCTTTAGTATTTCTTCAAATTCAAAATGGATTTTGTGATTTAGTACATTTCTTTTTTTTGTCTGATCCTATATTATTATTATTATCAATATTTATGTTGCTACTGGGTGAGAGTTACAGAGAGAGAGGGAGAGCTAGAAAGTGAGAACAGGAGAAACACCATAGCACTTCACTGCTGGCGAAGCTTTCCCTTTGCTCCCATGGAGTGGCCAGGGACAGGTGTCTGAGTCCTTGTTCATGATAGAATATGTACTTTGTCAGGTGAGCTATCTCCTGGTCCCCTGATATCGAACTTGTAGGCTATTGTGGTTTTTAATGGTAAATTTTGTGACTAGGGATACAAAATAATCACATATTTAACTCATAGAGTAGTGAGGCAAAATTCTCCCGATAAATAGAATCTTGAAGCACTGCTTTACCGATTGTGAAGCATCCTCCCCTGTAGGTGAGGACTCAGGGATTGAACCTAGGTTCTTGAATAAGATGATGTGTGCACTCAACCAGGTATTCCACTGCCCAGCCTAGAAATTGAATTCTACTATGGCTTCCTCCATAGTACTAACAAGCTATAGTTGGGAGGGTAGTAGCTTTGTGTCTACCTTTCCCTCTTTTTTTTAAATTTACTTATTTATTTATTCTCTTTTGTTGCCCTTTTTTGTTGTTGTAGTTATTATTATTGTCATCGTTGTTGGATAGAACAGAGAGAAATGGAAAGAGAAGGGGAAGACAGAGAGGGGGAGAGAAAGATAGACACCAGCAGACCTGCTTCAATGCATGTGAGGCGACTCCCCTGCAGGTGGGGAGCCAGGGGCTCAAATTGGGATCCTTACACTGGTCCTCGCACTTTGCGCCATGTGTGCTTAACCCGCTGTGCTATCGCCCTACCCTTCCCTCTTTTTCAGTTCTTAATTTCCTGTTTTGAGTTCATAATGTAACTGAAGGGGTAGATAGGTCTGAGGTGCCAAGATTTCACAACAGCCTATTCTTTTCTCAGCAGATTAAAGTCTCTTCCTCTATAAATCTCTTCAAACAGCAATGCATTGTCCTGTGTGTGGGGAGGCTTTTGTGTTCCTGGAAGAAGGTGTCTTTCTGTGTCCCACCACCTGGATTTGAACGTTTTTTCTCAATCTGTGGAAAGTTTGCTTTTTCATGTATTATTGTGGATGCTAGCAAGGATATCCAAGCCCACTCTACTGGGTCACCTTGGCCCCACCTACTCTCTTTTTCTTCTTCCTAAAAGACATTAATTTCATCAGAGGAACTCTATCTGGATTACTTCATCAAAACCTAGTTACCTCCCAAAGACCCACAAACTAAAAACCACAATATTGGGAGTAAGAGAGTCAAAATATGAATTGGGGGAGGGAGACAAACATTAAACTGATAACAGAACCTTTATACCTTAATGTTTCATTTCTGTAAGGCCTGAGTTTAGAGAACAGTGACAAGCTGTACCACCTGATAATCAGTTTTGCATTCTCTTCTGAGTCTCTGCCAGGACTCAAGGATCAGTGTCTAGATTCTGAATATTCTGTGAAGCTCACTGATACTCCACACATGGTTGGATTGCCACTGGCTACTGCCTTGAAAAACAGCCCACATCTACTTCACCTAATGACTGTCTTGGCTCCTTACTCTCCCCCCCCCAACCCCCCAATCATCCCACTGAGTTCCTATAAACATGCTATTTGCTCCTTGTAGATGGAGACAAAGTTTAAGCTGAGGAAAAGGAGGCCCTGATATACATTTCACAAAACATTGCTTCACACCAAGCCATTGCAGATGATACTGAGGTTCAAATGTTCCTCAAATGTTTCTGTTCATGAGAACCCCCTGGGGGGTTATTAAATACCAAATTCTGATTGGGTAGGTAGAGGGGTGTGGTATGAACACCAGCATTCCTAACAAACTTCCAGTTGATGCTTGTCCTTGGGATTACTTTGAGTGACAAAAATGAGATAACAAAAAAAAAATTTGAGGATCATCTTAGACTATTAGTTCACCTCTATAGAGTTTGCATGACATATTTAGATTCAATGATTTTTTTTTTGAAGGCCTTTTCAGTTTCTTAATGTGTTTCAGAGTCTTGTTTAAGCCACTTTGTTTTGCAGTGTTCTTGCAGAATTTGCTTCATAGGAGGAATATGTGGCAAGGTCACTTATTCAGAGGTGAAATATTTTACTCAGTGATCTGAGTTCAGGTCTTTGTGCTTGCTTTACAACCTGTGGGACCTCATGTCACCTAACCTTAGGAAACACTGAGTTCTCTGGAGCTTCTACTGGAATCTGCCACCTTCACAAGCCAGGCTGTTAGGAGAGACTGATCCTAAATCCTTTCCCACAGCAGAAGACAGGAATGATAAAAGCAAGCCTAAAATAAAATTGAAAAGCATACTGAGAACACCATGTGAAATGATTGCTTATAAAACTGTCTGCAGTAGGTGAAGGAATCAAAGGGTTTTATTAGGTAGTGAAAAAGAAAAAAAAAAACATTGTAAACTTCATGGGAAAACATTCCAAGTTTGGTCTTATCTAGTATAGAAAAGGAATTTTACTAAGACTCAAATTAGCATCCAGGAGCTATAATCCCATTTGTTCTGCATTTGAAATTAGTTAAACACACAGAGAGAGAGAGAGAGAGACAGAGAGAGAGAGAGAGAGAGAGAAAGGGAGAAAATAAGAAATACAGACACACAGAGAAATAGTATTGCTCAATTTTGGCTTATAGTGGTGCTGGAGACTAAATTTGGGATTTTGGAGACTCAAACATGAAAGTCTTTTGCATAACTACTATGCTGTTTCCCCAGCCTGAGGGTTGTAGTTTCTTATTGAGGTGGCTACACAGTTTTTCAAGCTCTCCGAGGCTATCCCAAGAAAACAAAGGCATGCTATAGTTGATGATTTTTAAAAATGACAAGAAACCAGTGTATTTTTATGTTAAGCATTTCCTTAATTCAAGAGTCTTCTCTTCTGCTCATATTTGTTCTGGTGGAAGAATTAATTTACTTTTAGTTTATGAAATTTTGTTTAGGAATCCAGGCAAAGTAGTCAAGTTAAGGACCAGAGTCATGCTTGGGCATGCTGACTTCTTAAAAACATTTTATTAATGAGAAAGATAGGAGGAGAAAGAGAAAGAGTCAGCTACCACTATGGTACATGTGTTCCTGGGGATTGAACTCGGGACCTCATGCTTGAGTATCCAATGCCTTATCAATGGTGCCATCTCCCGGATCACTGAACATGGTGCTTTTTAAAAAAAATTGATTATCTTGCTTGGTACTAGCTTCCCCCTCCCCAGGATAATTTTTGGAGGGAAGTCCAATATTGTAGTCTCTAGGACAGTCTATCTTGGACTTATACTAGTGAACCACCTGGAATGGAATTAGAGAATCCTGTGAAAGGAAAGGTCTCACCCATGTAATGAGGCTGAAGGGTTGACATTCCATGCCTGACATCTCTGGACACAGTCTGAAGTGAAGCATGCTGAGGTAGTATTCATTGCATTGAATAGGTTGAGGTCAGCAGATGCAGTATCAGTTGGTATGAATTGAGAGAAGCATGCTGGAAAGTGAGCCCCACCCTAGAGGTTCCAGGACTGGGGGAAATATAGGCTCTATAATGGAAGTGGGAAGTTCCTGTGTCTTAGGGTTTAAGAAGGCAATAGATAGTTATTGGTATAATCAAATTATTTGGCAATTGGGTTAACTTTGAAAATCCCATTGTTAGGATTTGCTATATCATACACAACCTTACCATAGTTTGTCCTTTGAATATATTATATTATATTATATTATATTATATTATATTATATTATATTATATTATATTATATTATATTATATTATATATCTGTATTTTATAATGTAATACCACCGGTTGCTTCTGCTCTCCTGGTCTAAGCTTTTAGGAGAATCAACATTTCAAGGAGTCAGCCTATGGTCTGTGCATTAAAAAGTTTGAGACAGTCAATCAATTTTCCACCTCTCATATTAATTAAATAGTGGTTTATATGACTACAAGTTAATAGGAGTGTACACAAACACTATTCCCACCACCAAAAGACTGTGTCCCCTCCCCCCCCCCCCCCCACACACACACTAGTGAAGCTGAGCATCAACCCTCACCCTCCACCCAGAGATTTTTATTTTGGTGCCCTACCCAAACTCAGTCAGATCCTGCTTTGAGTTTCCCTTTCTGTTCTTTCTCAACTTCTGTTTATGAGTAGGATCATCCCATACTTGTCTTGGTTTTTCTGACTTAGCTCACTTAAAATAATTTCTTCTAGCTCCATCCAAGATGAGTCAGAGAAGGTGGGTTCATTGTTCTTCATAGCTGCGTAAGATCAAGATATGTTTCTTAGGATGCTCTAGAAGTCTTTTTTTAATGTTTTACTTAGAAATAATTAGCATATATCTCCATATAAGTTTAAAATTTGCAATAGAATTAGGTTATTTGTATGCATTATGAAATGGTAATACAACAGGTCACTCATTGTGTGTAGATACAATAAATGTAGTAGAAACAATAACAAGAAAAGAAAGGATAAAGGACAAAAGAAAAAAACAACAACTCCTCATGATGAGTACTCTTAGGATTTACTCTCTTAAATTTCCTAATATCATAAATCAGTGTTAGCTATAGTCACCATATGGTACATTTCATTCCTCATACTTAATATTTTATATATTTTTGCCAATTTTCTCTAATTTCCTTTCCCTCCCCACCTCTGGTAATCACAAACTCAATGTCTTTTCCTATGGGTTTTTAAACACACTTGTAAGTTCTACATATAAGAGAGATCATACAGCATTTGTTTTTTCCTGACTTATTTCACTTAACATATTGCCTTCAGGGTCCATCTATGTTGTCATGATCAGTTTATTTATTTTTTTTTCTCCCACCAGGGTTATTGCTGGGGCTTGGTGCGTCCACTGCTCCTGGAAGCTATTTTTTCCCTTTTGTTGCCATTGTTGTTTATCGTTGTTGTAGTTATTATTATTGTTGTTATTGTTATTATTGTCATTGTTGGATAGGACAGAGAGAAATCGAGAGAGGAGGGGAAGACAGAGAGAGGGAGAGAAAGATAGACACCTGCAGACCTGCTTCATCGCCTGTGAGGCAGCTCCCCTGCAGGTGGGGAGTTGAGGGCTTGAACCGGGATCCTTATGCCAGTCCTTGCACCTGGCCCTGATCAGTTCATTTTTTTATAACTGAGTCATTCTCTCTATCTGCCTCTCTCTCTGTTTCTTTATCCAGTAATTCTCCCACGAGCATTTAGGTTGTTTCTATCTCTTGACTTTTGTCTGACAGTTGGGTGGTATACCTGAAGAAAGACTATTCTCACATGAGAGGTCAGTCCTGAAAATACTTATTCCTTTGCCATTCATATGACCTACCACTGTGTAATGATTTAGATGGACCAAAGGTGATGAGAAGAGTGTATTCTATCGGGGGAAGTGACACATCAGTGGATGGTACAAACAAATAAATGATCATAATATGGCAGGAGTCCAGAGGAGACAGCGTGTATCATAGCCTTTTTCCAGCAGTCTTTTTGCACCTTTGAATTATTTATTAGTGATTTAATAATGATTAATAAGATTATAAGATAACAGGGGTATAATTCCATACAGTTTCCACCACCAGACCTCTGTGTCCTATCTCCTCCATTGGATACTTCTCTATTTTTTATTCTTCTGTAATCTGGACCAAAATTATTTTTTTACATATTTATTTATTTATTTATTATTGGATAGAGACAGAGAGAACTTGAAGGGAGAAGAGGAGATAGAGAGATATCTGTAGCCCTGCTTTACTTTTTGTGAAGCTTCCTTCATGCAGGTGGGGACCAGGGACTTGAACATGGGTCCTTGTGCACTGTAATTTCTGGAACTGATTAGCTGTGATAAATGAGGGACGAGTGTACTAGAATCGAACTGACAGTTCTAATTATGAACTTGCCTTTAAATTTGCTAGTCAGAATTATTCTTTTCTTTCTTTTTTGAAAGTATTTTTCTTTTAATGTATTTTATTTATTTATTTGGGTAGAGACAGAGAGGAATATAGAGGAAAGGGGGAGATACATATAGGGGGGCAGGTGGTGGCACACATTACAGCTTACAAGGACAAAAGTTCAAACCCCTGGGCCTCACCTGCAAGGGGAAAGCTTCATGAGTAGTGAAGCAATGCTGCTGTTGTCTCTGTTTCTCTCCTTCTCTATCACCCCTTTCTCAATTTCTCTCTGAGAAGTAAATAAAATAATTAAAAAGTAAAAAAGAGGGAGGGATAGAGAGAGAAAGAGAGACATCTGCAGCACTGTTTCACCATTCACAAAGCTTTTCCGCTACAGGTGGTGACCAGGGGTTTGAACTAGGTACTTGCATATTGTAGCATGTACGCTCAGCTGGGTGCACCACAGCCTGGCTCTAGAATTTTTTTTTTTTTTCTAAAACACATATTTCAAACAATCGGAATGTGAGACATAATGCTCTTTAGAAGTATGGTCTCCTGGGAGCTGGGCGGTAGCTCAGTGGGTTAAGCGCACATGGTGCAAAGCGCAAGAACTGGTCCAAGTACAGGGGCCATTGTAAAAATCCTGGTTCAAGCTCCCCAGTTCCCCACCTGCAGAGGGTTCGCTTCGCAAACAGTGGAGCAGGTCTGCAAGTGTCTATCTTTCTCTCTCCTCTCTGTCTTCCCCTCCTCTCTTGATATCTCTCTGTCCTACCCAACAACAACAGCTATAACAACAATAACAACTACAACAAGGGCAACAAAATGGGAAAAATGGCCTCCAGGAGCAGTGGATTTGCAGTGCAGGCATGGAGCCCCAGTGATAACCCTGGAGGCAAAAAAAAAAAAAAAAAGAAGTATGATCTCCAAATTGCTACTAGTACAGGACATTAAATCATATCTTGATATATTTATTTTCTTATTTATAGACTACATGCATTAATAAAGAATACATGCCCATGGGGGTGAGAGAAGAGAGAGGAACCTGAACATTGCTCGTGTAATTTCACCACTTCAGGCTACTGTTTCATTGGGGGTGGGGAGGGGAGAGACTGGAACTTTCCTCTGTTATAGCATATCCCATTTAGTGAGGGCCTCAAATCTGGGTCTGGGAATGTAGGCACCCTACCCAGTGAGCTCTCTCCTGCCCTCTATATTCATTTTTATAAGCAGCTTTTAATATATTATAGACACCTAAAATTATGTGTCTAATTTTGTTATTATATTTTAAAGCATAGGTAAAATAAAACTTTTAAAAGAATAGAAATATGCTCTAACATTTTCTTAAAGATCCCTGAAGACTGCCCCACTTAGAACGCCAGTCTGGGAAATAGGGCGAAGGGAGAATAAATTAGTGTGTTGGAAGATGATGAGTCACCCCCCTCCAATGATTCCTCTTGCTCATTAGTATGAATTCAAGGAGGAAGACAATCTGTGATATTTTCATCCATTAACAGAGGATAATCCTTTCAAGAGCATTATGTCCTGTTCTCTTTTCACTTTAGAACAACAAATAAGACATAAATATACTCAAGCTTGCTATTTCAGCAATTTCTCCACTTGGTTTGAAAACAAAGTTAAAGCTTTTCATAATGAAGTTGCTTTCTAGAAAGCAAAGAAATAACTCATGCTTTTGGAAAACTCTTTGTTCAAAGTTCCTCTAGATGTCAGTATTACATAGGGAAATGGAAATAGCCTGAAAAAGACCCTTTCACATCATTTAAATGGTAAGATATATGTGATATATAGTAGGCAAAAAAAAAAAAATGACAGCATCATTTTGAAGTTGGTTTCATTTATTCTTCAACATGAACAGCTTATCCTGTTGGTCAAAGCAGATTGCTGAACCTAGGAATGCTGGTGCATTGTGTGTATGTTTAGCACTGACAGCTCTGAGTCAAAAGCTGATGGATAAGCATTCTAGGAAATTTTACAGCTACTTTCTGTTTGTGATGAGTTGGTGGATGGAAACTGATTGACATTCCAGTTTGTCTGATTAAGTCCACACAAGTTTTTACTATTGTGTTCAGGCATTCTAGAACACACCAGAAGTCCAGTGTTTATTTACCAGGAGTTTTCACTTCAGACTCTTTCAGCTATAAAATAAACACAAATTATTAAACTATCTGAACTTACTTATTTTCACAAATGTTTTTTTAGATGTAGGTTTAAATTCTTTCTCCTCTCTTCTGTTGATCCTAATCTTATGACAGGTAAATTTTATTTCTGTACTCTATTGACTGATTTTTTACTTTATGTCCTTCTTGATCTTCTTTTTTTATCTTCCAAGATTCTGAAGGTATGGTAGTCACTAAAAGTTAACAATGCATCTAGAGTAAAATCTTTCTAATCTTTTTTTCTTTCTTTTTTTTTTTTTCCCCACCAGAGTGACAGTACAGTGCAGTGGTTAAGAACAAAGACTGAATTAGACAAATGAGCTAGAAACCTGGCTTTATAATTTTTAACTAGAGTTGGAAAATTACTTAGCTTCATTATAAGATGATTTAATAGTATCTACCTCCAGCAGATTTTTATGAAGAGCTACTAAGTTAATAATGAAACATACTTAGAAAAGTGCTTCATGCATGGTACAAGTTTAGTATATATTAGTCTCCGGGCCGGGTGGTGGTATACCTGGTTGAGCACACATGTTACAATGTGCAAGGACCAAGGTTCGAGCCACTGCCCCCCTTAGCAGGGGGAAAGCTTTGTGAGTGGTGAAGCAGAGCTGCAGGTGTCTCTGTTTCTCTCCCTCTCTGTCACACCCTTCACTCTCAATTTCTGGCTGTCTCTATCCAATACAGTTAACAAAACTTTGAGATATATTTATTTAAGTATGTATATGTATAAAGTATATTTATAATATATATATTAGCCTCCACTACTACTGCATGATCATCATCACTATCAATATTATCACATCAGCATGTTAACTACCACCACTACTATAATAATTATCACTATTATGTGCA
Source organism: Erinaceus europaeus (assembly GCF_950295315.1). Classification (NCBI taxonomy): domain Eukaryota; kingdom Metazoa; phylum Chordata; class Mammalia; order Eulipotyphla; family Erinaceidae; genus Erinaceus; species Erinaceus europaeus. The sequence continues at coordinate 29,398,620 of NC_080165.1, forward strand.
AACTCTGGTATAAATGCCAAGAATTAGAAAATAAACTAGTCTTTTTTTTGGTCCATTTGAGACTAATAACCTATTGGAAATTGGTAAGAAAAAGGGTCAGTAAAATGTCGCAAGGAGCAGGAGTATAGAGTGCTGTGCAAAATATGGAGGTGAGAGCTTTGTTAAGGAAACCAGTGGACACTTTCTTTGCATTTTCAGTTAAGAGAAAATTACAACTATGAGGTGCTAATATCAAATTATATATATAAAAAAAACCGCTGAGTTTTGCATAGATTTACCAAACATGCCTCTATGCTTCAAGGCCCTTATCTGAAAAATGGAATTACATTGGACCCTATGAAACTGCCCTTTGGATTGTTTAAAAAAATATATATATTTTTGTAATGTATTTTGATATCTATGGGCTCCTCTTACAGGTAGTTCCATGCTTGCAATTTACCCTAAGGAAAATTCAAGACAATTCTTTTTCCTTCTAAAAGACTGATTCTATAATGAATTAATTTATAAAATACAGCTTTAAAAATTGTAATAATTTCAGTGGATTGGACTAATGTTTACCTCTTATGTGACATTTCAAAAGAGTTTGCAAAACTAATTCAGAGAAGCAAAAACTGTGATAAGAATGTTTATCTGCTTAGGAAAAGGGCCATCTGTTCTAAGCAATGTAAAAGCTTCATTTATAAAAGCCTACTCTGTAGTTAACAAAACCTAGTCACACGTATCTTCTTATTTTAATTTTATTTGTATTTGGACTGTATCCACAAAATATAAACAAAGGGTGGTATACACATCATCAAAGCTGGACCTTTGCTCTGCAAACCATGCCAGAGTTTTATATTTGTTTATTTCTCTTTAATTTTTATTTATAAAATGGAAATATTGACAAGACCATAGGATAAGAGGGACACTACTCCACACAATTCCCACCACCAGAACGCTGTAGCCAGTTCTCTCCCCTGATAGCTTTCCCATTCTTTATCCTTCTGGGAGTACGGAACCAGGGCCATTATGGGGTGCAGAAGATAGGAGGTTGGGCTTCTGTATTTGCTTCCCTGCTGAACATGGGCATTGACAGGTTGATCCATATTCCAGCCTGTCTCGCCAGAGTTTTATAGAATGTGTTTAGATGTAAATGAATGCATTTGTTGTCAGATGCTGCCGTTTATTCAAGATGTTTAATTCAGAAATATTTTGTCCTTTAATTTTTTTTTCTGACTCATATAGCAAAGTGGTTCTAAATCTAGTCAACTTGACCATTTCTGGAGAGTTTTCTGGATGTCACAACTGGGAGGTAGAGAACAGGAATGCTGTTCATCATCCTACATTGCTCCTGACATTCCTCACGACAAAGACTGAGACAGCCTCAAGTGTCATTACTGCTATGAACATTGATATAATAGGTAATTTCAATTACCCAATTTTGTATCCGCAGGCTAAGGAGAAAGCATGGCCACACCCCAACCTGAAGGAAATTGCACATGGCAAAGGAAAAAGGACCTCAGCTCTCATAGGTAACATCTTTAAAAGGCTAGAAATGTGTGGTTAAAGGAAACTCTCTATTGAAAGTGATGCTCTTCAGAAGAAATTATACACTTATAAAAGCCTATGTCAGGAAACATACTGTTTGAATATCTTTATTTGATTGGCTCTAGGTTCTCCTAACTGCAATCTAGAAAAGATCTGGTAACCCAATTGTCAGTCAATTGGTCAAAATCATATCAATCTTGTTTTTCAAAAATGTTCTGCTGATAAAGGGAATCCTGCATAGAGCTGTCATTATGTGAAGACAAAAATTATACTAATCACACGTGTCTTCCATTAAAAGTGTTTTGTTACTTGTGGTGGCTTTTAGAGAGATCTTCCCAGAAGAACCAGCCCTTCTCTGAGAAAGAAATGGTTAACAAATTCAACAGGAAAAATGCTGAGAAGACCAGTGTCTTTCTAGTTCAGAGAAGTTTTGCCCCATTTGAAGCAGAAAGACTACAAGACAAGGTAGAAGATTTTCCTTCAAGAAATTTCATAGAGTCAACAGAAAATAAAGATGGAAGAGACATTTCTTACCTAGAGAGACTAAACAGAAAAGAAAACGATACGGTTAGGGAAAATACACAAGTATCTGTAGACAAGACTGAGCAGTCAGTGTTGAAAGAAGAGAAAAGTGAATTTCATTCTAAAGAAGATACTAGTGAAAGTGACACTGAGGAAAAAGGAAAAGCAACAATTGCAAATGACACAGTTCTGGACAAGAGTTCAAATAAGCAGGAATGTGTTGATAAAACTAATGGTGATCAAGTCTGTGAAAGGTAGGATTTAAAGCATTACACTTTGACAACTTATTTTTTTTTTGGATAGATCTATATTGTTAAAATTTAAGGTCACATCAAAAGGATGAATGAATTTAATATTCAAAACAATGATTTAGAATCTCCTTTCTGGGTTTTTCTTATTTGTGTTTTTCTTCTGGCCTGTCACGTTCCCAGGCATTCATTGTTTCCTAAGTCTTCTGCTAAAACTGATAGACGAAGATAATAATTAATTTAGTGTTGATCTTAAATTATTAGTGCTCATATAAAATGTTCTAATTTTTAGACATATAGATCACACTCTTCTTTTACTAGGGGGTTCAACTTAGTATCAACTTGTATCCCATATACAATCAAAATAAAATAGAGTAGCAACAGTGCTTGGAGAAAGGTCTGATTTATATAAGATTGGCCAAAGTAATAAAGAGAATGCAAAGTGTCTCAAATCTACTTTCTAGGGAGAATTAAGGAAAGGTGTTTTATCAGACAAGATAATGGTGAGAAAGAACTTTAGGGAGGAAAAAAGGGAAATCTGTATAATTTTGTGTAATCAGATTTCTTTTTTTATAATTTTTTAATCTTTATTTATTTGCTGGATAGAGACAGTCAGAAATTGAGAAGGAATGGGGGGTGATAGAGAGGGAGACAGAGACACTTGCAGTACTGCTTCACCACTTGTGAAGCTTTCTGCCTGCATGTGAGGGCCAGGGGCTCAAACTTGGGTCCTTGTGCACTGTAACCTGTGCACTCAACCAGGTGCGTCACCACCTGGCCCCGTAATCAGATTTCTTGATATCAACTAAAGCTGGGACTGGATTGTAAGCACTGTGATTGTTAACTAAAGATGGCATAGTAATTCTAGTTATGTTTACAAAGGGGGAATTAAAATAACAGAGACTCAATTACATTTTCTATATATAAGAATTAAATAGTGATCAGATATACCTTAAACAACTCACCTATTAAAATGTTTACTTACACAATTATAATTGAAAAGTTGAAAAAGAAAAAACTTCAACCCCAAATTTGTGGGGATTGAGTAAAAAGTAGATTACTGACTCTTCCTCAACTGAAAAACTACATATAAATTCAGGTAATTACATTTTTAAATTTTCTAGTCATAGTTGAAATCATGAGGTATCAGAATTTATCTTTAAATCTTTCACCATTTTATTAAAACTTCTAAATATCTATACATAAATCTCCTTTAAAGAGAGGGAATTTAAGTGGTGCTGTCTATGTGTAGACTGTATATAATCTGTCTTGATGCATGTTCCCTTTGCTTAATTTGAAACTTAATTGTTACTGGACCAAACATAAGAATAATCACAATGCTAATGAAACTCTTAGCAAAGACAGTTTGGTAATCATATACATAGTTCTGTAAATAGTATTACAACCTCCTTCTTTTCTTTTTGCAGTATAAGATTTATTTATGCTGCATTCTTACCATTAGTAGGTCTTTTGAAAGCATATTTTAAGATAAAGTATAGTGTCTTTACATTAAAAAATTCAGGAATTAAGTAGTCATTATTCCACCTTATGATATACTTAAAACAAAGAGGACCTAAATATCTGTATTCTTATTGGGGGAGGAGGTATTTAAGATGTCACCTGCTTGGGGGCCTTATGTATGTGCAATTAATTTCACTGTTCTGTGCCACTTTTTTTATTCAGAGAGAAAGAGAGAGACACCACAGCAACAGAGCTTGTTATCAGAGAACCTCCCCTGTTATTCTGGGGCTCAAACCACGGTCCTACCCGGTGAACTATCTCTCCAGCCCGAGTATCTTCTTATTTTTAATTATGTATTTTACAACTAAATGTGAAGGAGCCTTGTTTTTGAAGAGTTAAGCATAAACACCAATGTTTACTAAGAAACCTGTCTGTAGAGATGTGCCTACGAAATCTGGAGCTGTCAGAAAACTGAAACTAGGTCAATTATTAAAGGCTTATTCTCATTACTGCTAATATCCAGAGAAATTACTGCTTTTAGTTATCCCTGAACATAATCATTTCTATTGTCTAAAGGGCAAGGGAAAAGAAACAAACAAACAAACAAAAAGATCAAATAGGTTAGGTGTGCATAAAATGACTTTGTAAAAGGGCAGTGGAATAGTGATGGGTTGCAAAGAAGTCACTAGAGAGGTTCTAGGTAATTCTAGTTTTCCACATCCCTTATAATGCTACTTAGATTGGAATGGGACATGAGAGCTCCACTTATCCCAGACCACTGAAATGACAATCTATGTCTCTCCACCAAAACACCATTTGGAAGAAGTGTAAATTCAAAGAATTTTGATCATCTGAAAGCTCTCATCCTTGAAACTTTTAGAGCTGCAGCTGGGTTTTATTTTCTAGGTGCATCAGCAATGCAAAAGCTCTTTCTTCACAAATCCCAGGAAATTCTGCAGTAGGACCCATTTTCCAGAATGCGGAGCAAACAGATCATACTAGCAATAGTAAGCGAAGAGTGCCAGAGGAGAGCTCCATCAGAGAGGTCAACAAAAAGAGCAGAACAGATGTAGCAGATACAGGAGAAAGTCACATAGCCAAAAGGACACAGGAAACCAGACAAGCCCAGGGAAGTTTACAAGGTCAAACCCTGGAATCTACTGGAATTAATATTTGCCAACCACAAGATCTGGTGACCCTTTTGGGTAGGAAATAACTTTTATTTAAGCCTTTTTAAAGCTTCTAAACCGTTTCCACCAAGCATTTACAATTAAATTTCACTTAATCTAACAACCTGATGGAGATATATAATGCTACATTGATGTTATTTGTTTATGTAACTCAATTGCTCTCTTTCTTTCTTTCTTCCTTTCTTTTTGGTCTGAAGAGATGAATGCAATCAAGAAATTTCTTTCATGACTTTTTAATTTCTCAATGTATTTATGGTGTGAGAGGGCAATGTTTATATCAAAACAGTTTTTGGAGATTGAATATCTTTTTTTTTTAAGATTTTAAAACTTGGCAGAGTGTCTAGCACAGGACAAGTACTCAAGAAATACATGCAGAAAAAGTGAAAATTTAAAGCAAAGTTGTTATCTACTCACCTGTCTTAATATACTTTGAATGCATGTAATAAGCTGCATGCAGGACACGTTTAAGTAATGACTAAGTGGAGAAATGAATAGGCTCATGCATGAAATTTTTAACAGAATTCTGTAACAGTATTATTGAGTAATTATGCATTGTATAACTGAGGTGGAATAGAGTTTAAACACCTTGGTTAGAAGGGAAAAATGGGTGAAATTTGAGAGCTATGGAATATATATTCCTCCCACTTTTACTGGGTGTTTTATTTCCAGCCAGTCAGGAAAAATTCATCTTTGTACCTTTACTGTGTCTTAAATAAAGCCTAAAATACTTTGGAAACTTATATATAATACTATCAAGCACTTCAATAACAAGAAAAAACTTCTCATTTTTCTTTTTTGCTTTAATTAAAATAATAAGCTTTAAAAAAGTGATGTTTAAAATGGATCAAATAATTGCTCATATTTGAATTGATATCATCTCAGTCTTGGAAGTATTACCAGTTTGGGTTGTTTTGGGGTTGGAGATTTTCAGCTATTTTGACATTTCTGAAATCTGTCCAGCAGTGGTCTTAACAGTCTTCTCCATACATATTGGGTATCATCTTCCTGTATCACAGATCATAACATGAAATGAATATATTTTTTAAAATTCTTTATTGGGGAATTAATGTTTTACATTCAACTGTAAATACAATAGTTTGTACATGCATACCATTTCCCAGTTTTCCATGTAACAATTCAACCCCCACTAGGTCCTCTGCCATCCTTTTTGGACTCCCCCCCATCCCCAGAGTCTTTTACTTTGGTGCAATACGTCAATTACAGTTCAGGTTCGACTTGTGTTTTCTCTTCTGATCTTGTTTTTCAACTTCTGCCTGAGAGTGAGATCATCTCATGAAATTAATATTTTTATTTGTGCATCATTAGGTGTAAAACAGATGGCACATAGCATTTACTATTAAGTGAGCAATCTTCTACTCTGAGATCCAGTGCTTTGTGTTATAAAGAGGTCTGGTAACTAGGTAAAGGATGCTCTTTCTTTTCTTTTCATCTTCTAGATGATCTCCAGGCTCCACCTGCCCCATTTAATCATCGCATTGTAACAGCCAAGCAAATAGCCATCAACAACTACTATACTGTGAACCGAATGGAAATTTTAGGAGGGTAAGCAGTGCTTAGTTTTTCCGTAAGAGAAGAGAGATTTCAAGGAGACAAGGGCTTCAAAACATTTGTCTGTCGGCTTTGAGCTGAGAACCTAAATCATCATAAACACAATGTAAGAGATTTAAACCATTTCTGAAAATTCTCACTTATACCAGAAAGGGTGATGCACTGACAGTGACTAGATCTCACATTATTATTTGCTTTGCTTCCCATGTTGTAATGTCTGAAAAAGAGAGAAACCCAATGTGAGTCACCAGGAGCTTTAGAAGCTGTCCAAAATTTAAATCCTCAGAAACATAGCATAGCAATGCCTGATAACTCTGTCTTCCTTGTAGCACTTGCTATATCCTTTAAAAGCAACATTAGTGGTCCTGCAAGTGGCTCAGTGGATAAAGCATTGCGCTCTCAGGCATGAGGTCCTGAGTTCAATCCCCAGCAACACTTGTACCAGAGTGATGCTCTGGTTCTTTCTCTTTCCTCTTATCCCTCTCAGACACAAACAAATACATAAACAAAAGAGTAAATATATATTAAAAAAATAAAAGCAACATTGTAGATTTTCTATTTATATGGTTTCCATACTAGTTATCCATTTAAACTGATAACTTTCCTCACGGAAGATCATCTTAATGTACACTCTCACTATGACAAAGGAGAGCAGAGTACATCAGGGACTGAGCTCATTGCTGACAATGATCCTTCTTCCTTCCTTGCCACCACTATTCCCCTTAAGACCTACATTATAAAGTTTACCATTACTAGTGTGCATATGTAAAATAAGGGGAGGGTAGCCAAAAATTTATATAACATATGTACATGCATGTGGGAATCATGCATAATTATCAGAGTACTGGTTGCTATGATGGCTTACTAGGGAGTTGTTGATATTTGAAAGCCCTTTTACTCTTTCTCCATTTCATATTTCTTTTGTCCTCTGCTGCACAGAATCACTTGGCCTTTCGCACCTCAGCCAATTGGCCATGTAGAACTCCCCTTAAGACCATGATAAAGCGCTCAGAAATTTAAATTCTGGGGTTGGGCAGTAGAACAGTGGGTTACGTGCATGAGGCGGTGAAGCAGGTCTGCAGGTGTCTGTCTTTGTCTTCCCCTCTCTGTATTCCCCTCCTCTCTAAATTTCTCTCTGTCTTATCCAACAACAATAACAATAACAAGGGCATCAAAAAATGGGGGAAATGGCTTCCAGGAGCAGTGGATTTGTAGTGCAGGCACCAAGCCCCAGTGATAACCCTGGAGGCAAGAAAAAAAAAAAGAAATTGAAATTCTGAAGAATGAATAGATGTGATGAGAGTCTGTGGTATTACTGTATACGGTAGTTTATTTGGGTCTCAGGGACCTTATTGGCAAGTTAACAGCTGTTTCCCTAAAGCAGGATGGGTATTGGCAGAAGAAAATTTGAAACACGCCACAGCATTTTTTGATGTTTCTGATCAATAGTAGTCAGTGGCTCCTTCAGAACTTCTTTTCTGTCTCTTTAGGTAGAAACAAGTCTTCTGGGTTGTACAGAAACCTGACCCGGAATGTAATCGTCTGTCCTGGGCTCTGCTAAATAATTGGTGGCCAGGGCATGTTCAGTAAATAACTTGAGTATATAACTTGAGTATAATTAAATCTGCACTGTGTCCTTTAAAAAACAGAGTTTATCACTGCACAGTTGGTATACATCTTGCGCCAGGTAGTAAGTCTGGAGTTTTCTCATACCCACCCACCACCTAGTAGTCTCTAGAATAGACATAATCACTATATTCAATCAGCACGAGACTCTCAATCTGTTTGGACAGCAGGAATCGTGTGGGGTGACCTACGGGATCAAAGCCCTTGCAGAACAAATTGTGTGAGGATAGCGGGTGTGAGGACATGAGGGGTGGTCCAACTTAAGTGATGTGACAGCCTTGCTACACCAGACATTGCTAATTACACACTGTTGAGCCTCACACTGAACATTCTCCCCTTCTCCGGCAGAGGGCGCTTTGGCCAGGTTCACAAGTGTGAAGAGAAAGCCACAGGTCTGAAGTTGGCAGCCAAGATTATCAAGGCCAGAAGTGTCAAGGAGAAGGTAAGGACTGTGGGATGTGGATCTCCCCTGGCTACTCTTCCCCATGTGCTAATGTGCCTTTCCTTCTGCTAAGGATGAAGTGAAGAATGAAATCAACATCATGAACCAGCTGGATCATGTCAACCTCATTCAGCTATATGATGCCTTTGAGTCTAAGAATGAAATCATCCTGGTCATGGAGTAGTAGGTGTTTCTTCCTGTCTGTTTTCATAATCTGAAAAGTTCCAGAGCATTGTCCTATAGAGAGCTGCCCACAACTCTTTCCTACCTCAGAAGGGGCTATATTAATGCTTGACTTACCGTTGATTATGACTTGCATGTATCACTTTCATAAAGGACCTGATTTAGAAACAGACACCTCTGGCCTGAATTTTTACTGATATGTAGTTGATAGAAAGGGAGAGCTAGCTTTGTATTTAATCTATACTGTCAAAAATCCAGCCTAAAGAAACTTTCTAGGTAACAACGAGGGAAGTGAGTGTTGAACTACTATTCTTCATCCTCAGCCTAATAGTTAGTACAATGTTCAAGGCAAATTCTGAATGATTAGAGCTAGGAATATTCCATTTACTTGTATATTCATATATTCTTTCTTTAAATTGTTTTATTATCTTCATTTATTTATTGGATAGAGTCAGCCAGGGGATGAGAGATAGGAAGAGTGACAGAGAGACATCTGCAGCCCTGCTTCACTGCTTGTGAAGTTACCCTCCTGCAGGTGGGGAACAGGGGCTTGAGCTCAGGTCCTTGTTCACTATAACATGTGTGCTCAACCAGGTGTGCCCCCACTTGGCCCCTTCATTTAATTTTTCTAATTGAGGTAACATTGGTCTATAAGATTATGTATGTTTCAAGAGTACAGTTTCATATCTCTTCAAATGTATGTACCCACAGATATATACCACCCAAAATGCCAATGTCCCCCTACCACAGTCCTTTTGACCTGTACCACCCTATACTTCTTATAACCTCACTTCTGGGGTCAGAATTCAATAGTTTGTTCTTCTTTGGCTTTGTCTGTTTCATTGCTTTAATCCTATATATCCCACATGAATAAAACTACTTGGTATTTGTCTTTCTCCTAATTTATTTCAGGAAGTTTCTATTTAAAATCACCTTGAGGAGGTCAGGTGGTGGCACATTGGGTTAAGCAGACAAAGTACAAAGTGCAAGGGTCCATGCAGGGATCCCTGCAGGTGCTGGGAGGGGAAGGGTGGCTTGACAAGCAGGTCTGCAAGTTTCTAATTTTCTTTCCCTTTCTCTATCTTCTCCTCCCCTCTCAATTTCTCTCTGTCCCATCCAATAAAACAGAAAAATAAAGGGCCACCAGGAGCAGTGGATTCATAGTGCTGGCACAGAGCCTTAGCGATAACCCTAGAGGCAAAAGATAAAATAAAAGAAAATAACCCTGATAAAAAGATTTAGTTTTTAGGGTTTTTTTTTTTTTTTAGATTTTGTAGTACAGTAAGGAATTTTGGATAACACAATATCTCAGATCAGTCACACTGATGCTAGTTTAAGGAAGCTCTGCCTAACCTTTATTTGGTGTGAAGTAAGGTTAGGAATTCCCTTTCCCAGCTTCTTAGAATCCTCTTTATTTTCACCATCCACTAGAAAAGTACTGATATGACCTATTCTGCAGGATCTAGAGCTGTAGCCACTGAATGAAAGGGTTTTGAGCTTTTCCATATGTGAAACTGATGGTAGCTAAAATAGGGACCTGCAGCAAGAGAGTCATCTAACTGAAAGTGCAAGAAAGTAGAGAAAAAACAATGGTGCCCATATTTGCTGGAAGAGTTAAAAGTATAGAAAACATGTTTTCATTAAGGAACTGTGGCTCAGGATATTCTTCCTTTTCTCTCTACAGTGTGGACGGAGGAGAGTTATTTGACCGCATCATTGATGACAACTACAATCTGACTGAGTTGGACACCATTCTCTTCATTAAGCAGATTTGTGAGGGGATAAGACACATGCATCAAATGTACATTCTCCATTTGGACCTGAAGGTAGAGTTTTTTTTTTGTTTTTTTTTTGACTTTTTTTTTATTTTTATTTTTTTTTTTATTTTAGGAGGGGTACAACTCCACACAATTCCCACCGCCCAATCTCCATATCCCACCCCCTCCCCCGATAGCTTTCCCATTCTCTATCTTTTTATGTTATTGAGAACCCTTTCCAACTTTCTCTCTCCCTCTCTTACTTTTATTATATATATATATGTATATATATATTTATTTTACTAGAGCACTACTCAGCTCTGGTTTTTGGTGGTACATTAGATTGAACCCAGACCTGCAGAGCCTCAGGCATGAGAGTCTCTTTGCATAATCATTATGTATTCTATCCCTGCCTTCCAACTCTCTCCCTTCATAGGGCTCAGTATGTCTCTCAGATACTATACACTAATTTGTAGTTTATTTTACTTAGCCCCAGTAGTAGACTTATTCAGATTTCTTGAGTCTTTCATTGGTTGCAACGATTTTATAGATGTCATAGTGGAAGCAAGGTCAAAAGCAAAGGGTCATGAATTAAGGGAAGAAAAAGGAAGTTGACTTGGCTCCCTATTGCTCCCTAGCTGGGAAAATTTATGCTGCCACTAGGTACATGCATTGGAATTAACAAAATTATCTCTTTAGTCCTAGCTTCAATCATAAAATAATCACATTTTCCCATATTTAGAAAGTACTGTTGAAATTATTTGTGGTCTTAAATGCTACAGAGCAGGGTAGCATGGTAAGTGTGGGTTGGGCACCACTATTCCACAGATGGTGGAAGCCCATATGAACAATAGGGAGCCAAGTCATCTTCCTTTTTCTTCCCTTAATTCATGACCCTTTGCTTTTGACTTTGCTCCCACTATGACATCTATAGAATCATTACAACCAATGAAAGACTCAAGAAATCTGACTAAGTCTACTACTGGGACTAAGTACAACAAAATACATCTTGTGTGGCTCAGTCATTTCTCAGTTCCCAGTTTGCATAGCATGACAGTGAGATAAAATATGTTTTCTATATCACACACCATCTATTGAAAATCATTGGGGATTGTAGAGCTAAGTAAATTTCACTTCCTTAAATAGGTTTCCACTGGCCTCCCTTTCTATAACTTGGCTGCCCTAGCTACCTTGATTTATGTGCATTGCTTCCTTCATTTACAGGGGTTAAGGAAATAGTATATAAAATGACAATGTCAGAGGTTAAAAATCATTAGCAAAGCCCTTGACTATAAACTGGGTTTGATAATGCATATTTTCATGGAGCATTTTTATTGACTTAGGACCAGACTTAGGACCTGACATACTGTAAGTCAAATAACTCCATATGTGGCTTCATAATGTTGATTGAAGACTTGCAATGGCAAATTTAGTTAGGGCTGTTTTGTAAAGATAATAATAAAGGTAGCAGCTGGATGTATCATTAAGGATCAGCCATCCCTTTCAAAAAGTTCCTTGGAAGGAAAGGGGCCAGAAATGTTGAGTGCTTGTCACTATGTTGGGGAGATGAGAGACAACTTCAGCATGGCTTTCTTTATATTTTCTGCATTTTGGACTTAGTCAATAAATATATTTTAACTTTATTATTTTTTAACTTTAAAAATATTTATTTATTCCCTTTTGCTACCCTTGTTGTTTTATTGTTGTAGCTATTATTGTTGTTGTCATTGTTTGATAGGACAGAGAGAAATGGAGAGAGGAGGGGAAGACAGAGAGGGGGAGAGGAAGACTGACACCTGCAGATTTGCTTCATTGCCGGTGAAGTGACTTCCCTGCAGGTGGGGAGCCAGGGGCTCGAACCAGGATCCTTACGCCTTGTGCTTTGCACCACCTGCGCTTAACCCACTGCGCTACCACCCTGCTCCCATATTTTAATTTTATAATAAGAGAAAAAGTATTTAAAGTATCCTCAGAGCTGCTTCTTTGTATTCTGAGAATAATTTTTTATGCTATCATATCTTTTGACAATTGGATAGCTTTATGCATCATCAATTAGTTATTTAAGCATGGAACCAAGTGTTTCATATTTAAATATTTATTTTTTTGAACCAAGTATCCTTATACAGCAACCACTTCTCTGTAAAACATTTTTTTATGTTTTTTCTTCTTTTTTAAAATGACACATGTTTGTTTATTTATTTATTTTTATTTGTTATTGTATAGGGACAGAGAAATTGAGAGAGAAGGGGGAGATAGAGAGGAAGAGAGACAGAGAGACACCTGCAGACCTGCTTCACCACCTGTGAAATGACTCCCCTGCAAGTGGGGAGCTGGGGGCTCGAACCGGGATCCTAACTGGTCCTTACACTTTGTGCCACGTGTGCTTAACCCACTGCACTACCGCTCAACTCTCTGCAAATCGTTTTTACTTATAAGGGGATGGGTGTTGATGCACCTGGTTGAGCGTACTTGTTACAATTCACCATGACTTGGCTTTGACCCCCCAGGCCTTACCTGAAGGAGGGAAACTTGGAGTGGTGTAGCAGTGTTGCAGATGTCTCTCTTCCTCTCTATCACTTCCTTGCCTCTCGATTTCTGACTGTACTGTCTTTATACAATAAATAAATAAAGATAATACAATTTTTTAAAGTTTTTACTTATAGACATCTATTTTAGAGATATTTTATGAAATTATTTCTAGTCTAAGGTAATACTGAATATTGACAAGAATAAACCATGTCATTACATTGTGCTTCCACATCACTTATGGTCTTAGTAAACCAGGAAAGGTAGGCAAAGGTAGTTAGGATACCATCTAAAGTATGACAAGTGGAATATTAGGGTTTCTGTGACGTGGCTACTGCTCCCCTGCTGCACATACATACAGAAAGACATACCACTCTCCTGTTTTTAGGAAAGAGTTGGAAATAGAGCTTGAAAGTTCCAGGCAATTCTTTGACAACTTTATTTCTTTTTCATGGATGACCTTAGCTTTAAATACATAATTTCTTATGTTTCCCAGACCTCAATTTTTCCATCCTAACAAATGTAGGTATATTTGTAAGACATTCTATAAACACCAAGTTACAGGATTTCTCTCTACGTTTTTCTGTCTTCACACCAAGATTGGCAGGGCTAAGTCTTACCAGAGTCAAATTCCAAGGGAACACTTAGTCAAGATATTTCAGTGTGGAGACAAAACTCAGCAGAACTTTGAAATTACAGAGCCTGAAGAACAGAGGGAAAGACTTCCTTTTGCATATGATTTTCCCATAGACAAAGCACAAAGGGACAGTCTAGAGGTCAGAAGCCGTCACATTATATTGCAGACTCAGTGAGGCTGTTTGAATGAACCAGGCCATTTCTCTTGGAACTCATAAATCCTTGGGAAAAACACTTCTGCAAGAAGGGGAAATTCATACTTAATAATTTTAGGGGATGGCTATGTCAAGTCTGAGCTGGCCTCCCAAAATCCATTCGGAAAACACTCAAGCAGTCTCCTTTTCTTTCTTCCCTTATGGAAGCTTCTGCCTGAATCATGCCTCAGTTGTGGAAACAGCAAGAGGACAAGCAGGGTAATGCAAGATTGGCAGGGCAACCACAACCTCATTCACCACATAATTAAAAGAGAAAATACCCAACACAAACAAGCCAACCCCAAAGTGAAAGGGCTGATATGTTTGTCCTGAGCATCGTTGTATTTTTAGTTGTGGTTTAAGGATGATTTGAGTGAATGATGGTTGTTTTTATTGCTAATGTGTCTCTTTCTCCTGGCAGCCTGAGAATATCCTGTGTGTGAATCGGGATGCTAAACAAATAAAAATTATTGATTTTGGATTGGCCCGAAGGTATGTCTATTTGGATATAGAGTATGAATGAAGTTAGGAAGCATGATAAAGTCTCTTGCAAAGATAAATTGAATATTTCCCCTGGATTCCTACTCTTTATTTAGATTTCTTTTTTTTGCCTCCAGGATTATTGCTGGGGCTCAATACCTGCACTATGAATCCACTGCTCCTGTGACCATTTTTTCAATTTTTTGGATAGGACAGAGAGAAAGTGAGAGGGGAGAGCATGACAGAGAGGGAGAGAGAAAGGTAGACATCTGTAGACCTGCTTCGCTCCTTGTAAAGTGAACTCTCTGCAGGTGGGGAACCAGGAGCTTGAACCCGGATCCTTGGGCGGGGTCCTTTTGCTTCCTATTATGTGGCTTAACCCAATGCGCCACTGCTCACCCTTATCTCTTATTTACACTTTACAAAAAAATATGTTCAGTTTTACCTGCTGATTTTCAGATTTGAATTTGAATACTGAGAAATTTCCATATTGTATATAGATGAAAATATGAAAAAATTAAGAGCTAACACAGTGAAATTATTAAACTTGAAGCTATTAATTTAGAATTTGAATGAATTCATTTGGGTCTTTTATATTTTTCCCATCTATAAAGAGAAGATTTACTTAATAAAGAAACTAGCATTTTAGGGAGCCTGGTGGTGGCAGAGCAGGTTAAGCGCACATAGTGTGATCCTGGTTGAGTCCTTGGATCCCCACTTGCAAGGGGTTCGCTTCACAAGCTGTGAAGCAGGTCTGCAGGTGTCTGTCTTTCTCTCCCCCTCCCTGTCTTACCCTCCTCTCTACATTTCTCTCTGTCCTATCCAACAACAACAGTGGCAATAACAGCAACTATAATAACAACAATAAACAACAAGGGCAATAAAAGGGGAAAATTAAAAAAATAATAATAAAAGAAACTAGCATTTTAAACAAACTTGCAAAAGGTTCTGACTTGGATAAACATTTTTATCTTCTTTTTAAAAAATATTGTATTTCATTTGAGAGAGAGATACAGAGAGATACAAATAAATAGACCAAAGCACTGCTCAGCTCTGGTTGACCCTGCTGCTGCTGATTCAGTCAAGGTTATAGCTGGGGCTTGGTGCCTGCATGGTGGATACATTGCTCCTGGTAGCTATGTCTCCCCCCCCTTTTTTTCCTTTTCCTTTTCCTTCCCTTTATTTCTCCCCTCCCTCCCCCTCCCCTCCCTCCTCCTCCCCTCCCCTCCCATTTCTTTCCATTTTGCTTCCCTTCCCTTTTGCTTCCTCCCTTCCCTTCCCTTCCCTTCCCTTCCCTTCCCTTCCCTTCCCTTCCCTTCCCTTCCCTTCCCTTACCTTACCTTACCTTACCTTACCCCTCTTTCATTCTTTCTTGGATATAGATAAACAAAAACAGAGGAAAAAGAGGGACAAAGATGAAAAGAGAGAAAGACACTTACCAGTAGCACTGCTTCAATAATCATGAAGCTTCTCCTCCAGCAGGAAGGGACCAGGGACTTGAACCCAGGTTCTTAAGTACAGCAAGGTCACTTCCTGGCCCCTTTTTAGGGGAACAAAGACTATACAGGAAATTTAGCACTTTATTTATTTATTTATTTCACTAAAGTTGTTGCTGGGATTCAGTACCTTCCCGTGGTGCATCCCGTGAGTACCCATTCATTGGGGAAACTGACGATCCTTCCTACCCGACTGAATCCACATGGATCCCAGTCACTTTCAAAGCCATTAACTGGCTAGGGAAGAAGGGCAAACGCTAGAAGAAGAAGTGCCTGCATGACTTTGGGCCTGACTCCAGTGGTCATTTCTTCTTTTCCTTTCCTTTCCTTTCCTTTCCTTTCCTTTCCTTTCCTTTCCTTTCCTTTCCTTTCCTTCCCTTCCCTTCCCTTCCCTTCCCTTCCCTTCCCTTCCCTTCCCTTCCCTTCCCTTCCCTTCCCTTCCCTTCCCTTCCCTTCCCTTCCCTTCCCTTCCCTTCCCTTCCCTTCCCTTCCCTTTCCTTTCCTTTCCTTTCCTTTCCTTTCCTTTCCTTTTTCCTTTCCTTTCCTTTCCTTTCCTTTCCTTTCCTTTTTCCTTTCCTTTCCTTTCCTTTTTCCTTTCCTTTCCTTTCCTTTTTCCTTTCCTTTCCTTTCCTTTTTCCTTTCCTTTCCTTTCCTTTCCTTTCCTTTTTCCTTTCCTTTCCTTTTTCCTTTCCTTTCCTTTCCTTTCCTTTCCTTTCCTTTCCTTTCCTTTCCTTTCCTTTCCTTTCCTTTCTCTCTTTTAAGATAAAGGATGAAAAACAATGAGAAACTGAGGAAAGAGAGAGAGAGATAGAGATAGAGACAGATAGATAGATAGAGAGAAGGACATTGTTACAGCACTGTTTCACCACCTGTGAAGTTTCCCCCAAAGGTACTCCCATGGGATGGCCAGGAGCTCAATCCCAAGTCATGGAGTACAGTAACGGGCACTCTATTTGGTCAGCCACTTCTTGGCCCCCAAGCTTTAGCATACTGGTGATTAGTAGAAAATGGATGCCATAAATTGTTGTATTTTGTTTATTCATCAAGAGAGGCTTCTTCAAGTCATATACATGCCAAGAACTGTATATCTTTTGATCATATTAAATAATTCAGTTGTTTTAATTATCCTAGTGACTTTTGGAACTCTAAGTATTTTTTGAAGTGTTAAAATAAGTCTCTTAAAGAAGTGATTCTATTTAAAGTGTATTTGTGTTTAACTAGCTGTATGGCTGAATCTAAATCTGTTCAAGTTCTGTGATTTTTTGATTGACACTCCCCACCTTTACCACATTAATTTCAGATACAAACCTAGAGAGAAACTGAAGGTGAACTTTGGAACCCCAGAATTTCTTGCCCCTGAAGTCGTGGATTATGATTTCGTTTCCTTTTCCACTGACATGTGGAGTGTGGGAATCATTACTTATATGCTGTAAGCAAATCACCCGTTTTTATGATACTGATCTCAGTTCCTTTGCCTAGTCTATGACTGTTTGCCTCTTTGAAAGGAAAGATCACTAATGTGTGTCTTTTACTTTTTCTTAATTTTTATAGGAATGAGAAAGAGAACAAATCATATGTGGTATCAGTGATCAACCCCTGGGCCTCTTCTATCCAAATTCTGTGCTTTACACTCAGTCACTTTCCTGGATGCATAGCTTAGACCTTTATAATCTGAACAAATTATATCCAGTTAGGCTTCACTGAATCCTATGGGGAAAAGGAAAACATCCTTTCTCTGTACATCACTTGAAAAAACAAGTGCATGTCTATTTTACTAATCATTTCAACTGGCCTAAAAATGTAAAGAAAACAACTTGTAATGACTAATTCTTTTTTAAAAAATTATTTTATTTATAAAAAGGAAACACTGATAAAAACCATAGGATAAGAGGGGTACAACTCCACACAATTCCCACCACCAGAACTCCATATCTCAACCCCTTCCCTGCTAGCTTCCCTATTCTTTATCCCTCTGGGAGTATGGACCCAAGGTCATTGTGGGGTGCAGAAGGTGGAAGGTCTGACTTCTGTAATTGCTTCCTCGCTGAACATGGGCATTGACAGGCTGATCCATACTCCAAATGACTTATTCTAACCTTCCTCCAGGTTACACTCTGGCATATACTGTCAGAGCAGAGTATGGGAGGCTACTTTGACAATTGTAAAATGTTTTGTAAAGGAAGTTGCCCTCTTTGAGATACATATTGGAGTGTAGCTGTTGCTGTACTTGCTATTATTAATTCATCAGGAGTAGGGGAGGGGAGAAGTGGGCATTTACTTGATGTCAAGTATATATTGCATTTTATATTTAATTATTGGTTTATTGCCTTGCTTTCAGTTTTAACTGGCAGAACAAAAAAGGTAAATAATTTATTATAAAGTACTTACCCTGGATTCTGTGTCATCTAGACTTAGTGGTTTATCTCCCTTCCTGGGTGACAATGATGCTGAGACTCTGACCAATATCCTGGCCTGCAGATGGGACTTGGAAGAGGAAGAATTTCAGGACATCTCAGATGAGGCCAGGGAGTTCATCTCTAAGCTTCTGATTAAGGAGAAGAGGTACCTCAAGTTCATTTAATTCTCTGGAAGAAGTAGCGGCAATCAGGAAACAATTTATTAGAATTCATATCAGGCACCTACCAAATTTCTTAAGTTGTAAATGGGTGAGTTTGATATTTCTGAATCAATTTTCTAAACCCTTGCTCAGGAGGCTTGAAGAAGACTGTAAAAACACCTTTACTACTATTTTTAAAAAAATTTGTTGGTGGGGGTGGGGTGTTGGTGGTGAATGGTTTACAGAATAACCTTTAGCACATAGGCACAACCTCTCATCTTCCTTGTATTGGTGTCTAGGAGACAGAACAGGATCCCAATGTCCCTTCACACTGTCCTGCAAACAGGGGCTCCTATTAGACTTTAGAGAACCTACCCTAAAAATGAGGGGTTTGGGATAAGTTATTGCTATATTACTATTTCATATTTGTAAAGAATTTATGGTTCAATATAGTGAAATAATGAACTACCACATCATTTAAGAACCTATTGGCCAAACTATACTCATTTTTTTGTAGGTATGATCTCTTTTGATCCCTACCCAGGCAAAAACTATTATCACTATTTATGGTTGAAACTAAGTAGTTTGGCCGCAATCACATGGTTAGACATTGGTGGGGCTGATAACCGAACATAAGTTGGTCTTCCCCAAGGGCTGTGTATACACATTAATTCAAAATTCTGTGGATGAAGAAGAGTGATATGATGTTGAAGTTTCCAGAACTTGCATTTTAAAATTCTGGTGAAGGGAAGGATGTTGTGATTAACACAACAGGTACACTATTGCAGTTGATTTTACACCTACCACTTAAAATAGTAGGTAATATTTAAGATTTTAGGGATAATACAAACAGTATTGTTTATTATCTTTACAGTGTTTAAGTTATTAATAAACATGATCATGGACCAATAGAGAACTTTGGTAGACTGAGGGATAAAACGAGTAACAGATATGGCACAGTGATATTCAGAAAGTTCCTTCACTGAAGCACTCAACTGAGTATCTATAATCTGCCAGGAAATTACCTATGGTGTTGATAATAGCTATATAAATCCCAGTTCCTGCTTTATAAAAGATGAATTATAGGAGAGGTGAATGTCTTTCAAAAGACACAATACTATGTCATTAATGCAGAGATAAAGTGTACTTTTTAGGGACCAGAACTGAGCCTTAAGTGGTAAAGGAGGACTTAGCCAATTTACAGGTTTTAGAGGAGAGACAATGGGCAGATATTTAATAGATGCAGGTTATCAGCATGATGCTATTACTATTACACATTACTGTGTAGTGAAGACATAAAAAATGATGATAACTTTTATGTCTATGATAGATGAGAAAAAATACATTTTACAAATATTCTTTTATTTGTAATATGCCTTAATGGCAATACAGTGGCAAATGCATATTATCAACTAGCATTTTACAGACTGAGAAAACTGATGCTGTAAATCCATTCCTTCTGGTTTGTGTGTAGGTTCATTAATACTACAGGATATAAAATATACATATGAGGAAAATGACTGCTAGTTAAATATGGAAGTCACTACTGGAATGAAACAAAAGTCAAAGTCAAATGCCACTATCAAACAATAAACTTCTGGAATACAATAGAAAATTTGAAATTGTACTGAAGAGCTTCAGGAACGGTAGAATAGAGCTGCAGGTGTCTCAGTGTCTCCCTCTCTATCTCCCCCTTCCATCTCAATTTCTCTTTATCCGATAATAAATAATTTTTTATATTTTCACTATATATATACACATTTAGGGGTTTCTACTAATAGTGATGCCATCATCTAGTCACTAAGCTTTCTTACATTGACTAAAGTAAAGGCTTATATATTCTTCAAGTCTTATGGTTCAATTATTGGGTATCTGGTAAGGTAGTTTTATTGAAGCCTATAAACTAAATCTTCATGATTGCTTAGAACTACTTCCTTGAAATAAGCAGACTTCAGATTGTTATACAAATTTATAGGTTTATAGTTTTTATTTTAAAAAGTCACTGTTTAATGTGATAATTGTTAGAACACAAGTCAAATTTACACACCTTTGCCTCATTATAGATAAAGATCTTTATTATTCTTCCTTATATCAGCATTTTGAAATTGTTTAAATCTTTGCTGGGTCAAAAGGTCTAAAAAGAAAGCTCTTTTTAAAGATACTGAATTTTTTCTGTAAGAAAAAGAACTACAAGGCGGGGAAGGGAAAAAAATGAATTACTTGGTATTTTCAAATTTATTTCATTCTTCAAAACTTCATTCAGAAGTCAGATACACATATCATTCAAAGTTTAATATAATATTGGTTTTGCAACCATAAAGGATCATTATAGCACTTTATTGGTATAATAATAAATATGCATTTGCTTTCTAACTGATTAACAGAAATTACATTTAGAGAACTAAATTTTTTCTTTTTTTATTTATAAAAAGGAAACATTGACAAAACCATAGGATCAGAGGGGTACAACTCCACACAATTCTCACCACCAGATCTCCATATCCCATCCCCTCCCCTGATAGCTTTCTTATTCTTTATCCCTCTGGAAGTATGGACCCAAGGCCATTGTGGGATGCATTGTCCCACCAACAATTTATTTTATTTTATTTTACTTTACTTTATTTTTTAGCATTCAAATTTGTTTTATTTTATTTAAGATGTAGCGTTTGATATGCAGCATTAGTTTTTTTTTATTTAAAAAAAGGAGACATTAATAAAACCGTAAGAGAAGAGGGGTACAACTCCACACAATTCCCACCACTAGATCTCCGTATCCCATCCGCTTCCCTGATAGCTTTCCTATTCTTTATCCCTCTGGGAATATGGACCCAAGGTCATTGTAGGTTGCAGAAGGTGGAAGGTCTGACTTCTGTAATTGCTTCCCCGCTGAACATGGGTGTTGACAGGTCAATCCATACTCCCAGCCTGCCTCTCTCTTTCCCTAGTAGGTTGGGGCTCTGGGGATGCAGAGCTCCAGGACACATTGGTGGGGTCCTCTGTCCAGGGAAGTCTGGTCGGCATCATGCTAGCATCTGGAACCTGGTGGCTGAAAAGAGAGTTAACATACAAAGCCAAACAAATTGTTGAACAATCATGGACCTAAAGGCTGGAATAGTGCAGATGAAGAGTTTGGGGGGGGGTGTCCTCCATTTTGTAGATAACTAGTAGGCATATTTTAGTTATGTTCCAAAGGGCCTGTGACTTTACTAGTTTTTTTTTCATTTTTTTCCCTGAGCCTGAAATATGATATGCAGGTGGACCCAAGTTATTGTCTAGGGAGATGATGTCATGGCTGGCAAAAGGACCAGAAAGATGGATCAGGGAAGAGAGTAGCTATCTCCCTAATATGGGAAAGGGGTATAAATACTGTTGGCTGTAAACCCCATCAATTTGATATGGTCTGGGGCCCATATTCAGCTTAGGAGCCTATGTGACTTCTGTATCTCTATAGATCTGAGCTCACATTCTGTGGTCATGAGTAGGAACATTCCAAGCTGCCCCCAAATCAAACCATCTTCCTCAGGTGTAGCATAGAGTATGCTGTCCATCCTCCCTTCAGAGGATGGAAGAGAGAACTAGTGCATTTTATAAAGAATAGTTGCTTATATTTGAAAGTGCATACTCAGTTATTAACAATGATTTTTAAGTTTTTGCCTTGCTATTATCCTAATTGAACTTCATGGCATCATGACCTTAAATAAGGTTATATATACAATTATTGATAACACAATTTTAGAGCAAGTGGTTATCTGTGAATTAAACATTCAGATGTTTAGTCTACCAAATATCAACTTAGAGGTTGAACAGAGGAGTCAGCCCTCAGTTAGTGTGTCCTTACTAACAACTAACAACTTTCTGCATTTGCTTTTAGTTGGAGAATAAGTGCAAGTGAAGCTCTCAAGCACCCTTGGTTGTCAGACAATAAGCTCCACTCAAGACTTAAAGCAGAGGTAAGTAATCAAGGTGTGTTTTTTAGACTGCTTCAGTCTTTTGATGATCAGATGAGAGAGGCATCATGACCTTAAATAAGGTTATATATAGTTCCTTTTCTCACAGTTCTAAACAGGATACATATGCCTTTTAAAGGAAGTCTTTAGAATTCAAACTTCTATACTTAACCTCTGTCCTGGGCAAAAGAAGTCTTAAGGCTCAGCTCAGTCCTGATTGTAATATAAATATATTTGAGGATTCTTCTTTTTTTTTTTTTTAAGTACAAATTGTTGAACAATCATGAACCTAAAGGCTAGAACAGTGCAGATGAAGAGTTGGGGGGTACTCACTGCAGACTGTTGTGCACTTTTGCTTTCAGATATATATTTTGCCCTAATTTATAGATACATGTGAACATATGCTCTATCTCATGGGACCTGGTCTATATCTAGGTTTTGAGACTTTGTTAGAAAGTGAACCATCTGAAATGGAATTAGAGAATCCTATGAAAGGAAAGGTCTCACCCAAGTAATGAGGCTGAAGGGTTAACATTCTATGCCTGACATCTCTGGATATAGTCTGAAGTGAAGCATGCTGAGGTGGTACTTGCTGCACTGATTAGGTTGGGATCAGCAGATGCAATGTCATTTGGTATGAATTGAGAGAAGTATGCAGGAAAGTGAGCCGCACCCTAGAGCTTCCAGGACTGGGGGAAATATAGACTCTATAGAGAAAGTGGGAGGTTCCTGCTGTCTTAGGGTTTAAGAAGGCAATAGATAGTTACTACTATAATCAAATAATTCGGCAATTGGGATAACTTTGAAAATCCCATTGTTAGGATTTGCTGTATCATACACACCATCACCATAATTATGTCCTTTGACATTATTTGTATATAGCTATGCCACCAGTTGCTTCTGTTCTCCATGGTTTAAGCTTTTTAAAGAGTCAATATTAAAAAGACTCGGCCTCTTTCCATTGTTACTGATCATCTCTATCAGGAACAACACAATAGACCCCCTCTGTGGGCCCTCATAGGACCTTGCCCTCAACATGGATCAACCACAGTAGAGAATGTTCTATCCTCCAAAGGGAGGCTGGACAACATATTCTATTTTCTACCTGAGGAAGATGGGTTCTGAAATTGGGGCAGCTTGGAACATTCCTACTCATGATCACAGAATATGAGCTCAGATCTACTGGGATGCAGAAGCCACTTAGGCTCCTAAGCTGGATATAAGCCCTAGATCAGATCAAATCAATGGGATTCATAGTCAACAATATTTATATGCCTTCCCCATATTTGGGAGCTACTCTCTTCCCTGATCCAGCTTTCTGGTCCTTTTTCCAACCATGATATCATCTCCCAAGACAATAACTTGGGTACACCTGCATATCAGATGTAAGGCTCAGAAAAATATAAATAAATAAACAAATAAAAAATAGTAGACTCATGGGCCCTTTGGAATATAAGTAAAATAGGCCTACTATCTATCTATAAAACGGAGACCCCCCATATCTTCATCTGCACTAATCTAGCCTTTATTTATTTATTTATTTATTTTTAAAGAAAGGCTTAATTAACAAAACCATAGGGTAGGAGGGGTACAATTCCACACAATTCCCACCACCCAATCTCCATATCCCACCCCCTCCCCTGATAGCTTTCCCATTCTCCATCCCTCTGGGAGCATGGACCCAGGGTCATTGTGGGTTGCAAAGGTAGAAGGTCTGGCTTCTGTAATTGCTTCCCCGCTGAACATGGGCATTGACTGGTCGGTCCATACTCCCAGTCTGCCTCTCTCTTTCCCTAGTAGGGTGGGTCTCTGGGGAAGCGGAGCTCCAGGACACATTGGTGGGTCTTCAGTCTAGGGAAGCCTGGCCGGCATCCTGATGACATCTGGAACCTGGTGACTGAAAAGAGAGTTAACATACGAAGCCAAACAAATTGTTGAGCAATCATGGACCCAAAGCTTGGAATAGTGGAGAGGAAGTGTTAGAGGGGTACCCACTGCAAACTCTAGTGTACTTCTGCTTTCAGGTATATATTTTGCAGTAGTTTACGGATACGTGTGAACATATGCTCTCTCTCACAGAAACTGGTGTATATCTAGGTTTTGGGACTTTGTTAGAAAGTGAACCACCTGAGATGAAATTAGAGTATACTATGAAAGGAAAGGTCTCACCCAAGTAATGAAGTTGAAGGGTTGTCATTCCACACATGAAGTCTCTGGACACAGTCTGAAGTGAAGCATGCTGAGGTGGCAATCGTTGTGTTTAATCTAGCCTTTAGGTTCATGATTAGTCAACAATTTGTTTGGCTTTATAAATTAACTCTTTTTTCAGCTACCAGGTTCCAGATGCTAAGATGATGCCAACCAGACTTCCCTGGGCAGACAACCCCACCAATGTGTGCTAAAGCCCCACTTCCCCAGAGCCCCGACCCCCTAGGGAAAGAGAGAGACAGGCTGGGAGTATGGATTGACCTGTTAACGCCCATGTTCAGTGGGGAAGCAATTACAGAAGCCAGACCTTCCACCTTCTGCACCCCATAATGATCCTAGGTCCATACTCCCAGAAGGATAAAGAATAGGAAAGCTATCAGGGGAGGGGAGGGGATACAGAGTTCTGGTGGTGGGAACTGTGTGGAGTTGTACCCCTCTTATCTATGGTTCATGCCAGTGTTTCCTTTTTATAAATAAAAATTATAAAAAATATGCATTATAAAATAAAGAGAATGAGAAGACAGAGATTAGAACACCACACAGCTCTGGCATAAGGTAGTACTAGAATTGAACCTAAAGTGTCTGGAGATATAGACATGCAAGTTCTGTGCTCAAACAAGCTAATTATTTTGTGCCTAAAGGAGGCACTCACTGCTTCTTAAGCAAATGAAAGTTTTTTTTTTTTTTTTTTTTTTGCGATTAGGTTTAGTAGTTTTATGTCTTCTGCATTATGCACAAGACAGAGACTCTCAGCCTGGCCTCCTCCTCACCCATCCATAGATAACCTCCCTTCCATCAGAAACAACTTTCAGCTAGGGTGGTACCAAGCATTCCTGAATGACAAATCTATTCAAACACAGCAAGCCTATGCTGTAGCCTTCACAAATATTTGGGGGGGACAGGAAGAGAAACTGAACAAATATATTGTTTTCTCACTGAATGAGTAAGTCTTCTACTTTTCTTCTTATTCCCAGTGTAGTTACTTTAGCTCATGTCCTTTTTGTACTTTACTGAACTAATGAAATAATCACAATCTCCTCTAATTCATTAAAGCATCATTCCTTTAATTGCTAATATAACACTACCTCTTGATCAGAAACACTTTGTGTTCTCCGTTGTCTACACAAAACATTCCCCATCCTGCAGTCCAGAACTGCTCCTATTGTCTGATCTCAGTTTTCTAGCATTGCCTCCACTGCTCCTTCCAGATAATCCTCACCTAACAGCTGTCTAATATTTACTGTAAATGCTCCCTCTTTGAAATGCTCTTCTCCATCTCCAAACTAGAGATGTTTTCTCTGTCTCCTAGATTCTCTTCTGTGACACAGAAATAACTCTATTTTTAGAGATCTTATTTATTTTCAGATGGAGGGGGAGAGAAATAGCAGAGCACCGATAATCTCTGGTATGCGGTAGTACCAGGAATTGAATCTGCAATTTTTGGAGCTTCATGCACCAAACCTTTATGTTATTTCTGCAGCTGACACTTAAACCACTCTTATCTAGTGTATTTGAACACCTGGAAGAAGTAATTTCTGTGTATGACTTACCTTTGTGATCATTGTAGCCTAGAGTCAGACACTTAATGCTTTACTAAAGTGAGTATGTATTGACAAAAACATGTGTAAAAAATTATTATTAGGTGCTATGCTTTTTATCCCTGACTCTGAGAGGAAAGGGAAGGAAGAGTCACAGGAGATTTGGAGACACACTGAGTTGGAGGTTGATCTGCAGACTGGTCATGTCGGGAATCTACCATAGCAATTTAACTTCAAAAGCATCTCTTGAAGAGTAACTTCTCTTCTGTAGTTAGTATTTATTCCAACTTTTCTCATTCTATAATTCTGAAACTACTGAAACAAGTTCTAACTTTCTTCAAATATCTTCTGGTTTTCCTAGAGAAAGAATTGCCGCTCTGATGGTCAGGATCCTGTAACCAAATAGTTTCAGGAAGGTGCCAGTTTGAAAGGTTGGTCTTACATATTTTTCTGAAAGGGTGCTCATGTAAACCTTCAAAGAGAGGAACAAGCAAGAAATTGAATGTTGTTGTGTAGAGCAGGGCAGTGCTTGAATGAGAGTGGAGATTCCAAAATCAGACTTTTCTCTTTACAGAATGGCTCTGCCATTTCTAGCAAAGGAATCTCAGGTTCCTGTTTCGTAGGTTGGGAATAGTCCTATGACTGACTTGTTGAGTTACTTCAACAAGATAGTATAAATAAAGCTCTAAGACCAGGATCCGGCCCATAGCAGGTATTCAGTATTTATAGTCATATGTCACTTCATGATGGGGACTCATTCAGAGAAATGTGTTATACTATTGTGCAAATACAGAGTGCACTTCTATACTCCTAGGTGGTACGGTGTATTACATACCTAAGCTGTATGGGGTAGCCTACTGAAATCACTGTCATATATGTATGTAGTCAGTGTAAAACACCATAAGCATTGCATGGCTGTAGTTTAATAGATGCTATAACAACAGAAATGGCCTCTGATACAACTGTGTGAAAACAAGGGAAATAATATCTTTTTGGTAGAGAAGAAGAAACAACATCTTAGATTCAGAGACGGTTTCACTAGCCCCCAATCATGCTGTTAGCAGTGGTGATGTATTAATAGCTCTGATGTCACCAAATCTAAAGCTCATACTAGTTTTTCTTCCCTAAGCTGCCTTCTGGTCTTGGAACCCAAAGAAACCACAACTTCATACAAAGAAATATGTTCTCTTCTACTACACAAAGAAATATGCTCTTCCCCAGAATTTTGTCAGATTTATTAAGAGATCATTTTACACCTGAATACCTTCTAGTAGAGCAATAAATTGACTCAATTTATGCCCCTAGAAAATTTTTTTATTATGGAGGACTTTTAGAAATCCCAACATTGAGATCTTTTTTGGGGGGTCATCTACTTTCCAGCCAGTTAGATCCCTAGTCTTGGGCAATAAGTCCAAGATAATTTTTGCAACTCCATTTTAACAACTATACAGGACTTAACAGCTTATAAGTCTGAGTCTTTGCTGTCCATTGGTATTACTTATTGTAATTTGTATTTAATCTGGTCCTGAGGTCTTTTTGTTTATCTTTTGACAATCAAAAGATGCTGTGAATCTCTGTTAGGATAAGATTAGGTATAAATAAATGGCAACTTTTACTAAACATCAGAAACCAGAGTCAGGAAAGCATTCAAGCTTTGATGGTAAAGTCACTCAGTTAGGAGTCTCTCACTTATTTAAAGAAAAATCTATGGACAGTCAACAGGAAGACTTGTGCTTTCTATTTACAAAGACAACTCTTGTTTGTCAAATTAAAAATGGCATAAAAGTTTTGGGGAGCGTAAACGACTTGTGTCTTATTACAATGTGGAGAAAGATCCCTGAGGCCTTGGTTGTAGTGCTCACCAAGGTAAAATCCAGCCATCTCTGTACTGGTGTTTGTCGGGTGTCTGCTCTGTGTCTTTTGTCTTTTCCCCTAGAAGCAATTTTTTGCCCCTAGCCACCACAAATACCACGGGTTTGCCACAAACCACCTTCCCACCATAAACACTGTTGTCACTTGGGAAGCCTGGTGGTCATGAATTCTTTGGGTGATGGAGCATTGTTGACAGGGTATGGTGGGGGATGAATGAGGAGAAATGGTGGTGGGAGGTGGTGTGTCCTTACTACTAGCTTGGCTCTTTGAACCCAACATGATGGAAGATAGTGACTGGGATGTAAATTGAGACAAAGGATTTGAGCTGGTAGCATGATGCAGTCAGATGTCATCTCTGCCAGCCTTGTTGGATGAAATCCTTTCTAACCTCAGTGAATTTTCTCTTCAGCAGAACTGGATGCCCTCCCTTCCTGGGGTGCCTCAAGCCCCACTGGCCTCAGAACTTTATCTTCATTCTGCTGTAGGTCGTGGTAGCAGGAAAAAAATTTTTTTAGGTCTAGGTAGTATAGATGCTTCTTAGTTTATTTTGCTTTTATATTCCTCTCCTCCACAAATTAAAATTCAAGCATAAGATATTAACTCTGGAGCAGCCTCATCACTGAAGAGTGTTCAAAAGATAGACCACTCTTCACAATCGTATTTCCTGCCCGAGTAAGATGAGGTTTGGGGCCAAGATATGTTTACAAGTAAAACCAACTTAGAGATAATATTGCTTTTTAAAATCTGGTTGTTGAAAATTATTCCTGTGAATAACTTTCACGGGAATAATTTTCAACTTCCAGGCCTGAACAATAAGGCATAATCCACAATGTAAATTAAGGCATATAAATCTCCTGCAATTTGTTAGAGGTTTTTTGATGCATGGAGGAAACCTTCTAAAAAATCAACCTGGTGGCATTTTGTTTCTTGTTTCTGTTGCCTCTTCTGCCAACCTGGGAGACAGACATTCAGGACACCTCTCAGATCTCTGGAAATGATGTGAGGTGGCAAAGGGTGTGTGGATCCCAGGTCAGATATGATGGAAAAGAGATGCAACTATTTCCACATGCTCTGAGGTCTCCCTTTGATGCCGAATGAAGCTGACAAGACTTAGGGAGCTGGCCTGTTTCATATGAATCAAAGAAACCTTGCCCTTCAATATTACAGACTCTTAAAGTATCTTGCATAAAGTGGAAAAAAGCAGGAAAAAAATAACTCTGGTACGCAGTGAAATCCTTCAAGGGGTTTCTTCCTGCTTGTCCCCTTCCCCCTCCCCCCACCACACACACATTATAAAAAATCATCTCTGGTTTTCTCTAAGGGGCACAACCAACTAATTACAATTTTAAAAGCTCTGCTGAATTAACCAGAGTCATATTTTGTTTGCTTTGCAGGAAAACTGCTGCGGTTGCTGCTGCTTTGAGAAGAGTTTTGGAAAAATCAGCAGTTCTGATTCCTTGACCCTGTGATGACTGTTGGCCATAGTGGAGAAGTTGCAACCGTGTTTGTGTTTGAACTTTGAGAACCTCTGCCACAGTTGTGGGGGTGTCCAGTACTGTGATCTGGGGGTGCAGGAAAGTCTCACACCTCTTTAATCACACCCCAATATCCCATGGTAGTATACAAGTGGGACTGTGTCTCCTTGCCATGTTGAGGTGTTTCTTTTTAATTTTTTTTAATCTCATGGGTCTATTAGTTCTGTTATTTCTCAGATCACTAGTGTGATCATACTCGAGTTATTTGATATTTTTCTTAATACCTAGGGGTTTCATTTAAAGAAAGGAGCTGCTTTTATATTTAACTGTACTTTGTATTTCAAATGAGTACTTTTCAAATCATCAGAAAAAAATTTGAATATTGGGAGACCTTTGAGTCCTTAGGTTCTCAGACTGCATTATTATGATTTGGTCAGAAATCAGGTGAGTCCAGTTGACAATGATTTGTCTCCTGGAGCATATGTTTCTTTGAATTTTGAAGCGAGAGGCCTAAAACCTGACCTCGTCCGTTTATTCTGAGTTCTTCTTTAAACCCATCAGTTTCTTCCAAGCAGTTGCTTTTATTTTATAATGAGTAGCACACATTTTCACAATGCGTTTACTCCCTTTTCTCTTCCGATTGAACATTGACTAGTATAAAACATACTGGTTTTGATGCGAAGTATAAGGGGCATCAGTTGATGGTTAGTCTTTAAAATCATAACTTTTGGAGTAATGTTAATTAACACTCAAGTGAGCATCACCAAAGCTGCAGCTGTGAGAAGAGAGGGGGTCTTACATGTTTGAAGAACAGTGTTTGGCTTCCAAAGGTTTTTGGACATGAGAATGATTTCCATTTTCACACACACACACACACACACACACACACACACACACACACACACACACAACTATTAAGGGAATAAGCCTTCCTATCTTTGGCACAGAAAGACACAGGGCCTATAATAAGAATAATGTATATCTTTTCTTTATTCAGAAGAGTCAGTGAAAAAAGTCACACTTAGCTCCTATCCACATAACATCAAGCTCACCATTCAGCTTCTTAAACTATCCTCAGATCCTCCATTTCCAAGTAACTGGTGTGTTGTGATCACTTACAGTACCGGATTATCTGTAGCTGTAAATAGTTATTGATGCTGGTTATTACAATAGTGGTGAAATGAAATAAGAAGTACTTGTGGGTGAGGGTAGATTTAATTTTCATTTATTTTTCTCCATTTTTACCTTGTATCTACCCAGTGAGTCCTATAACATGCTCATGGATAAATAACTATCCATGCAGAGTTCTTATTCTCTTATGTAAGGTAAAGGGGAAGGAGAGACAGAGAAAAAATGTATAATTTAGTCAAGGCCATATGCCAATTTTGTGGTCATTCCAGCTATAAAACTGACTCCTTTCTAGCCTCTGCTTTTACATTATGAACCATTCTTTCCCCCTTAAGCCTGCACATTTATCCAAAGCTGGTTTCTCCTATTCCTGTTATGTGACTATGCTTAAAATGTTTAATTTAGTTTCCTTTAAAACACATACACACACAACAAAGCTCTGTGACTGAAGTGTTATATTACCATGCTATCTTTAGCTGATGGTATTCATTGAGTCTGGAAAAACACAAGCCAGTGCATGTATTAATACTCAGACCACAGAGAGCTGGCCTTCATTCAAAGGCTAAATAAGACGCAAGGGTCTGATTTGAAACCCCTTATGCATGGGCGTTTTCTGTCCTGTGGTGTGGATTCTCTACCACTTGAGCAGGAGGCCCCTCTTTTGCATGATGTGCTGTTCACATCATCATTTCTGACTCATGTTGGCAGATAAACCTTACTAAGATCCTGCCACACATGGAAGAAACATCTTGGGCCAAATGAGGGACTGATTTCTTTGCCACATTAATCCACTAATTAACCTGCCTATGGTGGGTATAATTTTTTTTTTCTTAAAGAAGTTTAGAGAGGAGACTCTACTTTGAAAATGGTTCTCCTTTGAATTTGTAGTTAGACCTCCACATTTGGATGAGGAGGTACCCCCTCCAACCCAGTGGGGTGCCTTTTATAATAGAGCTGAGGATAGTTTGCATTGCAGAGTTGATTTTTACAGTCTAGGGTTACTGTGAAATGGAAGTGCTTCAGCCTCATGTTCATCCTGTCCACTCCTGCTACCCCTCCCCCACACCAATGTCTGGCTGCATCGAAATAATCCTGTAATCTGTTAGATTGCTGCTCTGACGAAAGTGGGGATTTTGCAAAGCAGTGGAATCAAACCAGATGCAAGCATGGATGTGAGAAAGTTGAGTGTTACTAGACTGAGATTATTATAATCAGTTTTTCCAAGAAGACATCAAGACTTGGGAATCTGTATTTCTCCTCAACCCCTTCAGTGTGCATTATGGTTTCACTTACACATACTAGATAGTTGCCATTAAGTTATCACCCATCTGGCACCTCCCACTGCCTGGAATGAACTAAATTCACTATCCAATAAAGGAAAAACTATTCCCCCATTCATTATTTGTGAGATACCAATATTTAACCAGAATCTGTTGCTTTTGAAAAATTATGGTGAAAAGTGGGCATGCCCCACTTGAGGAAATGAAGATTGAGTCTCATCCAAATTGATTCTGTGAAAAGACTTCTAGATTGACATTGGTAATGTCACTTACCCATCTCTCACATCTGTTGAGTATCATGGCATTTTGCATGGCTTGTATTCTTTTTTTTTTTTCTGAAAAAATGAACAGAGGCATGCTGCCATTGTCACTGCCCACTCTGCTGTGAATGTGTTCTGAAAGATGTGCAAGCATGCATTTTCACCAATTTTTAGGAGAAATTAATGTAGCAAAACTACTTCCTGTCTTAGAATTACAAAATGTATTGTATATTCAGGAAATGAGGCTTGCTTTCCGCCACCCTCCATGTTCCTTCTGCTCCCTGTCAGCTAGCCAAGCAGTGTTGATACCATACATGTTGTCACTCAGTTTGGACTGCAGGCCAGTGATGGAAACATTATTTGGAAAATTCATTTGTGTAAGTGTAATGAGCAGAAGAGACAGGTACCTCATTGGTGTGGTCATTAGGGTTAATCCAGTTCTGTGTTCCTACTAATTCCATCAGGATGTACCACCTTTGGGCTTCATGTTTCAATAGCCATCATGAAACCTACTTTGCCTCACTCTGTCTTTAATTTTTTTTTTTCTCATTTCTTTTTCACTCTCAGTAAAAAAAAAAATTCTCTGTGTCCATCTTCTTATTCACCATGATGCTCCCCTAAAGATTTCTTGAGATGAAGACTATATCTCCAAAAGTAAGTTGCTTTCTGTCCTAAAGAAAGCTTGATAGAGAATTCATTAGATGGTGAGCTACTATATTCAGATGAGTAAGTTCTTTGGATATCATGAACCATACCACTTTTTTTCATATTACAAGTTCTCTGTATTTCTCTTTGCTCCATTTTAGGCAGGTAAATTTCTGTAACTTGAGCAATTTCACCTTCCATGAAGGCTTATAACTCAGCAACTACTCCTTATTCAAAAGGTCAGGAAAAACACCTGATACCCAGTTGTACATATATTGACTTGAGTATCTTCTGTACTTGTCTCAGATAATTGATGTCCATGGGTCTTTTTTGATGAGGTTTATCAGTGTGGCTAAGATATAAATGCAAATTCCTTATGTGGTGATTGGATACATCATGTATGTATTTTATGTTTAAACACAATTACATTCAGTTCTACTTTTTTGCCTTAAAATATGTAAAAGTCATTTATGTATACTTTATTGAAAAATAAACATGGATCTTATTTATTCTTTGGTTATGAGCTAAATTATTCAATGAAGTGGACTTGTAAAATACAAAACAAACCTCTCTTATTCAGTGCCAGGGCCTCCTAAATCAGGACCTCATGTATGCCCAGCCCTATTGATAAGCAGCCTCTTGGCACAACTTTTTCACTATTTCTTATGAGAGAGTAGAAAAAAGAGAAAAGAGACAGACAGCAAGAGACACCATGACATTGTTTTACCATTCACGGAATTCCCTCTGTCCTGCCCCTGGTGTTCCCCTGTGGTACTATGGTTTGAACTTATGATCTCATATGTGGAAGGTATACACTCTACAGGGTGAGCTCTCTCCCTACCCTCAAACTCTCTCATGAAAAGGTCTGACATATTTGCTTCACAACCAGTGAAGCAGGTCTGCAGGTGTCTATCTTTCTCTTTCCCTCTCTATCATCTCCTCCCCCTCTCAATTTCACTCTGTCCTATTCAATAAAATTGGGGAAAAAATGGCTGCACAAAGTAGTGGATTTGTAGTACTGGCACCGAGTCCCAGCAATAACCTTGCAGGCAAAAAAAAAAAAAATGTCTGACATATTCAGTCCTGAGATATGAAGAAATCAAGGTGGTGTAAAAGAACAATGTCTCAGAGGATTCCAGAACCATCCATAGAAATACATGTCGGCCTCATGGGAGAAAAACAACTCCCACATTTGAAAGAATGATAATTACAATGTACTAACACAAGATTCAAGGTTTTTACTCTATTAATACAAAGCTATATCTGAGATATCGGTAAAATAACTGTGTCAAAACAGTGTTTAATAGGCCAAAAGGCAGTTAATAGCAATTCAACCCCATTTTAAGTACCTTTCTGAATATTCTTTTTTTTTCCCAGGGTTATTGCTGGGGCTCATATTGCCTGCACCACAAATCCACTGCTCCTAGAGGCTTCCCCCCCTTTTTTTGCCCTTGTTATTCTATTGTTGTGGTGGTTATTATTGATGTTGCTATTGATGTAGTTGTTGCTGGATAGGACAGAGAGAAATGGAGAGAGGAGGGGAAGACAGAGAGAAAGATAGACACCTGCAGATCTGCTTCACCACTTGTGAAGCGACCCCCTGCAGGTGAGGAGCCAGGAGCTTGAACTGGGATCCTCACGCCAGTCCTTGTGCTTTGTGCCATGTGCACTTAACCCACTACACTACTGCTCGAGTCCCCCTTTCTGAATATTCTTTATATATATATAAATGTATTGGGGAATTAATGTTTTACATTCAACAGTAAATACAATAGTTTGTACATGCATAACATTCCCCAGTTTCCCATATAACAATATTCTTTAGACCCCAGAAGGTACCTGCTTCAGTAAACTTATTACTGAGAAACCCCAGGATGAAATAGCTGTGAGTCACAGGTAGCCATATTGTTTTGCTTTCTGAGGTCAGTGTCTTGGCCAGAAATGCTGCTGTTCAGTTCTAAGACCTGCACATGTGCCTACCGATGATATTTAGGTCCATCTCAGAACTCCCATTTTAGCCCAACAGTTGTCAGTGTCAAAAAAAATTCCTCAACAAAATCCAACTTGAGATAATCCCATTGAATTTTCTTTATTTTCAATTATAAGCAGAGAGTTTTCACACAAAGTGATTCTGCCCTCTTTTTTTTTTTTTTTTGTACTTTAGTCTTTTCCTACTTAAACTTCTAAGTGAGGCATTCTGACTTCTTCCTCAAAACAAGGACAATTTGTTGACCATCTTGAGTCATTAAGATATCAAAGAACTATGGGTCTGACTTTGCCTCTGGCACAGAGATCATTAAGTCCTTAGAATCTCCTGAACAATAGCAATGAGGAAAAAATTGTTGTTATTAAATGTAAATGCCTTCCAACCACACATGAATTTACTGCATGGAAGTGACTCATAGTATATGTCTGATGGTCATGGGGGAACCAATCATGTGATTAAGAGGGTTTTAACCCACTCTTCCACTTCCTGAAAAGGAGATGGTTCTGGGGATTGGCCCCATGGTCACATATTCTTATCAATCATACCTATGTAATGGATCCTTTATAAAAACTCCTTAAAAAGGTGGTAGTGGTGGGTATTGGAGAATTTCTGAGTTGATGAACAAAAATGCAACCACATAATTAGGGGATTGGTTCACCCCAAACTCTACAGAGACAGGAATCCCTGTGCTTAGGCTCTTTCTGTATCTCAATCTCTGTACCTTTCCATTTAGCCGTTAACTTGAAGCATTTGTTACTATAGCATTTATAATATATTGGCAATAATAAGTAATATTTACTTCCTGCATTCTATGAACCATTATGATAGGTTATTAAGCCAGAGGCTGACAGGTGGCTCACCTAGTAAAGCATATCCTATCATGCACAAGGACTTGAATTTGAATCCTGGGACGCCTAAGGGATCACCGACAGTGAGGGGTTTCAGGAATGATGAAGCAATGCTGTGGTGCTGTGTTGTCTCTCCTCTCTCTCTCTGCTTTTTTTTTTTTTTTTTTTTTTTTTTTTTTTTTACCAGAGCACTGCTTATGGTGCTGGGGATTGAATCTGGGACCTCAGCACCTCAGGCATGAGAATATGTTTGCATAACTATTATGCTATCTCCCCAGTCATTTTCTCCATCTCTGTATCTCTCCACCTCTCACCTTCTATCTAGAGGAAAGAAAAACAGTGACCACCAGGAGCAGTAGTGTTGTACAGGTATTGAACCTTAGCAATAACCTTGGTGGGAAAAAACAATCTATATGGAGGGAGAGAGAATAAGAACTTTAGAAGAAGTCATGGAAAGTCCTGGTTTATAGTCAAGTCAGAGTGTAGATAACCTGAGGGATGCTACTTGTGACTGTGTCTGATGTGGGTTCAGTCTTGTAGAACTGAGTCCTTATCTTGTGCACTATTTCTAAGTACTAATTTAATGTGAAGGTAAGACTCCTACATATTTAATCTTAATTGTAATGTGTAGCTAAGCAGCTTTCCTTTGCCCTCTAATGCCAGCACAAAACTGGCCCTGGTAAATAGGTCTATCTTTTACTAGGAATAGATTATCCCAGCTGGAATTACAAGGAGCTGAACTTGAAGATAAAGATGACCTTCATCCTCTGTCAAATAAGGGTGATCTTTCTCTTCTCCCAGCCCTGAGGTTCAGGAAACTGGGGGGTCTCCCTCGCTGTTGTCTCCACGTCCAGCATGGAGTAAAGTCCAACGATAAGCCTGAGAGAAGGAATGAGAGGTGATTGGGGTAGGGAGGACCGTGCCAAAGACATGGCAACTTTATTTCTGAGTCTCCAAGATTTATACGGAAAGCAAGCAATTCTACACAATACAAGATTACACAAGACAGTTCTACACAATACAAGATATCATGATTTACTGGCAGTTAAAGATCAATCGTTTATTGTTAAGATCAAGTAAGTTACTGGATTTTGCTGTCCTCTGCTAATTATTTACTTACAAATTTATCCTTCTACAGTTGCTATGTTCCCATTACTATTTTTCTATATGTACCTAGTTCCAGGAATATGATCAACTGAGCATAACAGTAAAACAAGGGAGTGGTTACATGCCTTCAAGTCTACATCAGCCAGCCGAGGCATAAACAATAACAGGGAAGTTAGCGGAGCGCCACCAAAGGTCATGGTGTATCCATGTCACCCCTCCTGGCTGACCCTCTTCTCGAGGGGCCTGCAAGGGGTACCATGCCACCCCTCCCAGCCATCCCTCTTAACGAGGGGCCTGTAAGAGGTTTACCTTGAACGCTGTTCCCAACACCTCGCTATGCCTACTTGATTTCCTCCATTGACTCTTCCCAGATCTAAAAGGGGGGGCACAAAGCCAAATTCAGGATTTCCATCTACTAGATAGGTAAGTGGTTCCCAATGCTCCCTTTCTGTAAATTATATACT
Organism: Erinaceus europaeus; assembly: GCF_950295315.1. Classification (NCBI taxonomy): domain Eukaryota; kingdom Metazoa; phylum Chordata; class Mammalia; order Eulipotyphla; family Erinaceidae; genus Erinaceus; species Erinaceus europaeus. The sequence continues at coordinate 29,435,793 of NC_080165.1, forward strand.
CTAACATATGTCTTCCTCAAGAGTTTTAATTTATGTTCCTGGGATGTTAGTGTACAATTAGGGTCCCATGAACAATGCTAATCTGTATTTAAAAGACTCATGACCTCCACTGCAGATCTCAGGGCCTCATAGCTCCCTCTAGCTATTTCTATATACTTTCAAAATATTCTCACACAAGCTTAGAAACTTACATGTTAGCAAAAATTGTCTCTTCTGGCAAGACACCACCCAAGGGCACTCCCACAATTTCCATCAGTTCACCCAGCAACAGATGGCTTTGCCAAGGCACTGCTTCCTGTCTTCCCTGGAGGTCAGCCCACCCAGGTACAAGTGAGAGGCATTTCCTGGAATCCCAAACCACACTAAGGCTATGGGCACAGTCACTCAGAAGTTCAGCATATGTTCACTATCTTTGTCAGCAAAGGGAGTCATCACATTTCATGGAATCCGCTCCAGAACTGTTACTATTCCAATAGATAGAAGGTGTCTAAGTGAAAACAATAGTCTACTCCCTCATCACTTGACTTCTAAGTGATAATTGGTGATGCAATCAAAGGAAGGTTCAGCTGAGTTCAACCATACCTACATGTAGTGAATAGCAGATATAACCAAAGTTATATGAACATCCTTCAAATGAAGCCTCAGTTGCTTTAGGTCATCTGGCAGTGCCTTACATGAAAAGGTCACTCAAAGCAGATGTGAAAATATTCTGATCCTAATATCCATAGGTAATTTTTGTACAGTGTAGTACTAGCATAAAGGGAAAATTATAAGAAAAACATGAAAATGTAACAAGTTTATCCACTGCATAAAAATTAGATAAGTAACATAGTTGTGGTAAGGCTTACATTTTTAATCAGTGTATATCCCTCCCATATGCAAAACACATAAACCCATTCTATATATTCCTCAGTCTCATCCCATTATAATATCAGCTCCAAACCAAGAATTTCATCTTCTGCATCAAGTCTAGTTGTGCAAGTTTATTTTAGATACACACACACATAATAAATAAATAAACCAGAAAGAGAGAGAAACAGAGAGATAGTGACACAGAGGGACAGAGGGGCAGAGGAAGAGAGGGGCAGGGGAGAGAGAGAGGGAGAGAAAGAGAGAGAGAGATTGACTAAAGCAGCAAAATTTCCTTCAATGTGGTGGGGGCCAGACCTGAACCTGGGTTGTATATATGGCAAAAGAGCACATAATCCAAGTGAGATATTTTCAGCTCTAGAAGAGGTTTTTGCATGAAGTTATTTTACCCATGTGTCAACAACTGCACTGTAAACCAACCCCCAATAAAAGGGAAAAAAAAGAAGAACTTCTATATTAATTGGTGGATAGGAACAGTACAGCCACTAGAAATGTTTCTATTCAAAGTGAGGGGAAAGGGACAATACACAAAAACCATTGGTCCATAGTGATTAGGAAATCTGGCAGGGCAAAATTTGAGAGCTCCATGTCTAGGACTGAGCTTTCCCCTTCCCAGGAATGATTCACTGTAACTCTTGGCTCCACCCTGTGACTCTTGGCTTTACCTTTGAGTCATTCATCCTTGTCTATGAATGTGAAGCTGTATAGGGTTCTCAGTATACTTCCTGCCAGCAGAAGTTGAGAATATAAAGGCTTCTTTCCTCTTTGTGCTCTCTGCCCATTTCAGTACAAGCTGGTGGAACACCTGGCAATATGAACCTTTTAAAACTTTATAGGTCTCCTGTGAATTTTATTGGGGTTGACTCTATTAGACAAAGACCACACCCACATGTTTCTTTGAGATAGACTCTTCTTTGGACATTTGCTAAGGCTTTTGTAGGACCACCACTTGCAAACTTCTAAGAAGTCTTTTTGTTTGATTTTCTGATGCACTGTCTGGATATTTCTGAGTCTTTTTAAATAACTGCAAACATTTGACATCATGTCTAGATCATGTTTCTCAGCATCTCCTGAGTTTGATCTTTACCTAGAAACTATTTTTTGCTGTCTGGAAAGTCTGAGAATGTTAATTATTTTTTGTGTAAAAGTTCTTCTTGGGGGCCAGGCAGTAGTGCAATGGGTTAAGCCCACATGGCAATAAGTGCAGGGACTGGTTCCAGCCCCAGCTCCCCACCTGCAGGGGGGTTGCTTCGCAAGTGCTGAAGCAGGTCTGCTGGTGTCTCTCTTTCTCTCCCCCTCTCTGTCTTCCCTTCCTCTCTCGATTTCTCTCTGTCCTATCCAACAACAACAGCAAGAACAATGATAAACAACAAGGGCAACAAAAAGGGAAAAAATAGCCTCCAGGAGCAGTGGATTCATAGTGCAGCTACTGAGCCCCAGCAATAACCCTGGAGGCAATAAAAATAAAGTTCTTCTTTTAGTTTGCCTCTGTCTTTTCAGAGCTTATTGTAAATATCAAACTGAGATCAGGAAGTACCTTCAATAATCTGTGGAAATCTGTTCAGTTAGATCACACAGCTCATTAAGTATGTTTTTGACATGTCTTACTATTTATTGCAGGTGACATGGTTGGTAAACTTTCTACCATTCCATAAAAAAGATGATTTTCTTGTAGTTTTAGATAACATGTTCTTCACTTTCCTCAATCCCTCACTCACAACCCCTTTAAAAGTTACTAGAGCTGGGAGTCAGGCAGTAGCTCAGCGGGTTAAGTGCTGGTGGCCCAAAGCGCAAGGACCAGTGTAAGGATCCCGGTTCGAGGATCCTGGTTCTAGGCTCTGGCTCCCCACCTGCAGGAGAGTCTTCACAAGCGGTGAAGCAGGTCTGCAGGTGTATATCTTCCCCTCCCCCTCTCTGTCTTCTCCTCCTCTCTTGATTTCTCTCTGTCCTATCCAACAACAACAACAAAACAACAAGGGCAACAAAAGGGAATAAATAAATAAGAATATAAAAATCAACAACAACAACAACAAAAAGTTACTAGAGCTACAGGGAACACTTGTTAAGGTGCTTCAGGCTTTCATTAATACTTCTTCCAAAGTGTTTGGATTTCTACTTTCCTCTACCCCACCAGTTCTTTGTGTTCTAGTTATGAATCCTTATTTTGCTGGATTTGGAATGATAATATATCAACACTATTAGAAAGACTTACTAAATACACTTCCCATTGTATCTAAACTATAATGTTCCTTTGGCTCAGATTATTTTTTCCATTCTATATCCCATCACATAACTGATGGCAAACAGGTAGACTATTATGAATAAGTAAGACTTTATTTTCCATGTGAATTCATAATTTTAAGTTATTTCCTTGATACATATGCTTATAAATATGTCAATTTGAGAGAAAACAATCCAGCAATGATATTAATAATTCTTGCTAATTAATGTCTGAACTTTTTTTGCCCTCAATTACTTCACACACCTGTTCACTGTAAATTTCCTTAGCAGTTTTTACACCATATTAACATTGCCCAGAACTTGGATATACACATGAAGCTTTTCTGAATTTTAATTATTTTCAAATTAATTTTAATATTCTGAATAAATTAAAACTTACCCATATGCTTAATAAAATTGAATTTTATATTTCAAAACATTATGAAGTTTTACTAAGGTTTCAAAAGACAATGTATGTTCTGCTTTTATAAATGCTTTTAAAGTTATTTAAAAAAAGTTTCACTGAAAATCTTCCCTTTTGCCCCAGATCTTAGCAGCTTTTCCCATATGCAGTAGCTCAGAGCTTTCCAAGATAAAATGTATTTTTTGCTACTCTGCCAAGTTCAACTTCTCTCACTTTGCTTAAATCAGAGTCCATAGTTTTGGTTCTTATTCTCCTTACAATGATTTCAACTTTCCTCTACCCCACCAGTTCTTTGTGTTCTAGGCTGTGTTTAGTTAGGAGACTCACTGCTTAAAATAGTCCACAACATTACATTACCAATATAATAATGAGCACAAATGAGTGTATGATTGCTCTTCCTGTGACAGTCTATTGAGACTTGTAATTCTCAGACTTTAAAGTTTAGAGTAAGAGGATATCTTTTTAAATTTTTATTTATTTGCCTCCAGGGTTATTGCTGGGGCTTGGTACTGGCATGACAAATCCAGTGCTCCTGGTAGACATTTTTTCTGTTTTAAAGGATGGGACAGAGAGAAATTGAGAGAGGAGGGGAGATAGAAAGGGAAAGAGAAAGGTAAACACCTGCAGACTTGCTTTGTGGCTTGTGAAGCATCCCTGCTACAAGTGGGAGTGGAGGCTTGAAAGCAAGATCCTTTAGCTTGTGCTTGAAAGCAAGATCCTTAGCTTGTGCTAAGCTCCGTATGCCACTGCACAGGCCCTGGAGTAAGAGGATAACTTTAAAACTGGCCAGAGCTGGCTGAGGGGGCAACACGCTGCTTCAGGGAAACTGGTGGTGACGGTTAGTGCACAGAGAAAGACACAAACCTCTGGGAGTACTTCAGAGAGACAGCTCAGCAGGCGGGGTGAAAATGCTGTGGTTTAGGGTAGGGGAAATAGTGGCGATCCAATCACAGAGCCATACCTCATACCACACCACCGTCATGGCCATGCTCTTAGTCAAGGAACTTGTGATGAGAGAGTCTCCGCCTCCAGCCTGGAGTTTTAGGCTCCAAGTTGGGTCCGTAAAGTGGAGAAGGGACACGCCTACCGCCTCTCTTGGGGAGGGCTGAGGTCTACCCTCTCAAAACTCGATGCAGAGATGATAGGCCTCAATGGGAGGCGGGGGGGGGGGGGGGGGGGGGGTTCCGATATCTCCCACAACCCCCAGTCTGGCATTGTATCTTAATAGCCCTTTTGATTTAGTTGTTGGTTGTTTTCACATGGTAACACTATAGAGATTGCTTAGGGGAATAAAATGTATTTATATATGGCATATGAATTTTCTGGCTTTAAAAATAACTTGTGTTTCATATATGTATTTATGTATGCACACATGCCTAGATGTATTGTCAACGCAATGGAAAAACCAGATAAAGACAGATTAATCTCCAGAACCAAACTTATAAGCCAGTTCTTGCCAATTCATCATTTCCAATTATCCTTTATTGCAACAAAGGCAGATATATTGATAACTAACTAGAAACAACTGAGATATTGAAGATTCTGTGTTTTAGTTAAAATGTATCTATTATTTGTGATTTAACATTGGTTTACAATGTAAGATTTCAGGAATATAGTTATGCATCCACATATGTCTATAAACTTACCGCACTCATCACCAAAGTTCTGTGCCCCCACCCTGCCCTAAAGATACTTATTTTAGAAACCTGCCAAGGAATAACCTATTTGAATGACTACTGTACTCAAATAGTTCTTCTCTATATCTGTGCCATGTTTCCCTTACTTCAGGCACTCTTAGAAATACCCACTGTCCTTTTTCTGTAAAGGTTTCTTTAAAAATTTGTATTATTTCATAACTGGGGGACTGACCCAACTGATAGAGATTGATCTTGCAAGCCTGCAGTTCCCAGTTTAACTCCAACAGAACATCTCTCTGTCTGTCTGTCTGTCTGTCTGTCTCTCTTTGTGTGTATGTAACTTCATTGGTGCTTTTAAAAGTAGTTTTTGAGTCAATACAGGAGGGAAACGGGGAATCTAAGAGCAAGGGTAAGGAAAGTACACCCCTAAATGACTAGTATTGGGCAGGCCTAGAGAGAAAGGTTTAATCCATGCCTCTTTGTAACCCTTCTTTCCTGTCCCTCCTATTTCATTCCCATATTACTAATACAAATATTGATCTGTTTTCCAACGAATAAAACACTGCTTGCTTCCCCTCCTGACTTTCATATATATAGAATCATACAGAATATACACATTTTTGTTTGCTAGTCTTCATGAAATTTAATTATTTTTAGATTTGTTCATGCTATATCAAAAGTTCATTACTGACTACTAATTCATTTATGGAAACACCCTTTTTGATGTATTCACTTGTTGATGGACATTTGGTTTGTGATCAGATTGGCTTTTTATAAATAAAGCTACTATGAAAATTCATGTATAGGTCTTTGTATAGATATATGTTTTCTTTTAAGGGGATACATATCTGGGAGTGAAATTGCTGGATAGCATGGTTGTTGAATATTTAATTTTTAAAGAAACTGCCAAACTTTTTCACAGTGGTTATACTATTCTATGTATACAACACAAAGTTCTTTCACGTCTTTTCTGATGTTTGGCAGGTGCAGTTGTTTCTTTTAACTTTAGTCGTTCTAGTAGATGTGTGGTGGTATCTTGTTGCTTTCATTTCTTAATGGCCATTTCTTTTGCGTGTCCATGCTACATTTATATATCTTACATGGTAAAATATCTTATCAACCTTTTTGTCCTTTTTATTGAATTGTTTTTCTTATCATTGCAATTTGAAAGCTCCTGGTGGACATTTTTCTATTGTTGTGGGCATTGCTGCTGGCTGCTGTTGTTGGATAGGACAGAGAAAAACTGAGAGATGAGAGGAAGACAGAGAGGGGCAGAGAAAGATAGATACCTGCAGACCTGCTTCACTACTTGCGAAGCAACCCTCCTGCAGGTGGGGAGGCGACTTCTAACCGGTATCCTGGAGCAGATCCTTGCGCTTCACACTATGTGCATTTAATCTGGTGCTTTACTGCCCAGCCCCATCTTGATATATTCTTGATGCAGATGCTTTAGCAGATGCACAATGTGAAAATATTTTCCTCTACTTTGTGACTGACTTGTCTTTTCATTTTCTTGACAATGTCTTTCAAATGCAGGAGCTTTTAATTTTGAAGTTAGGTTCAGCAACTACTCTTTTTGGTGATGATACTAAGATATATTTGTCTAAGACAAAGGCACAGAGATTTATTTTTTTCCTCCTACATTTTCTTCTGGAAATTTTATTACAAGCTTTATGTTTATGTCCATTACTCCTTTTTGGTACCTTGAATTTTTCCTTGTACCATGAATTTTTGTTCATGGTACAAGGTATTGATGAATGTTTGTTGTGGTGGTAATGTGCTGTTTCAGTACTACATTTTGGGGGGAAAAGACTTCTTTGTTGCAATGATATTATACCTTAGTCTAAAAGAAATTAGATTTACGTATGTAGTTTAAACTCTCTAGTATGTCTCATTCATGTCTTAGTCTATCCTGATGCTAAGATCACACGTGTTTTGATTATTGGAATTTTTTTCTACTATGTCTTGAAATCAGACTCTTAAATTTTTAGATTTTTAAATCTGCTTTGGTATTCTAGGTTCTTTAAATTCCCCTATGAATTTCTGAATGAGTTAGTTAATCTCTAAAGGAAAATCTTTTTTAGAGTACATGTAGTCTTGGAACTACATTGAACCTATAAATTATTTGGGGGGAGGATTGATATTTTAAAAATACATAATCCTCTGATACATAAACACAATGTTTATACATCTCATTAGATCTTCAATTTCTCTCACTAGTGTATTTTAGTTTTCATTGTTAGGGTCTTTGACTCTTTCTAGTAGATGTCATTACTAAATATCTTGTATTTCTTGTGTAATTTAGTCTTACTCTTTAATGCTGTTGTAAAAATAAAATAAAACTGATTTTATACATTGACCTTTTTTTTGCCTCCAGGGTTATTGCTGGGGTTCAGTTTCTGCACTATGAATCCACTGCTCCTGGAGGCTATTGCTTTTCCCTTTTGTTGCCCTTGTTGTTTATCATTGTTGTGATTATTATTATTGTTGTTGTTGCTGTCGTTGTTGTTGAATAGGACAGAGAGAAATTGAGAGAGGACGGGAAGACAGAGAAAGGAAGAGAAAGATAGACACCTGCAGACCTGCTTCACTGCTTTGAAGTGACCCCCTGCAGGTGCAGAGCCCTGGGCTGGAACCGGGATCCTTATGCATGTCCTTGCGCTTTGTGCCATGTGTGCTTAACCCACTGTGCTACAGCCCAACCTCCATACAGTGACTTTCTATCTTGCAACTTTACTGCACTCAATAATTACCATGGAAAATCTGTGTATTCCATTTAATTTTATAGGAAATCATGGAATTAAGATAATTAAGATATTTTATGTAATATTTAAAAATAAAGTAAATAAATAAAAAGATATTTCATGTAAAACTGAGACAAATTTACTTTTTATTTCCTATCATGGACACATTTTATTTCTTTTTTATTTCCTAGCCAGCACCTCTTGTACAGTTATTAATATAATAGTAGGGTAAGGACAGACAAACTTGTCTTGTTCCTGACCTTAGGAAAAAAGCAATTTACCCTTTCAACACTAAGTGTGATGAAGCATTTTGTTCCCTCTACGTACCTATAAAGTTTTTCCTTTTAAAATTATGATTTTTATATTGATTTTTTATATTGATTATATTTCCAGTGTTAAATCACCCATGCATTACTAAGGTAATTTGATTATTATTTTTCATATATATGTGTATAGATATATATGTTAGAGTCGATTTGGTAAAACTTTATTTACTTTTTTTTTTACTTTTTTTTAAATAAGAGACAGTATTGTGTAGCTTTGTTGTGCTATCTTTTGGTATAAAGGCCTCAAAAAATGTACTGAGTTTCATTTGCTTCTTCAATATTTTACAAGAATTTACACAGAATTGATGTTATTTTTTCCTTTCATGTTTCAAAAAATTCACTAGTGAAGTCATCTTGCCTGGACTATTCTTTGTGGAGAGTATTTTTTATTGCAAATTCAATTTAATTTCTGTATTAGATAAAAGACTACTGACAGTATCTTATTCTTAAATTAATGCTTGCAAGTAAAATCTTAAGAGGAATTTATCTGTTTCATCTAAATTTATAGGCTTCAAGTTGTTCAAATCAGTCTTTATACTCTTCCAAATAGCTGCAGAGTCATTTTTGATTTGTGAACTTTATCAGTTTTGTTGACTTTCTGAGAGAACCAACTTTTGTTTTAATGCTTTTCTTTATGATCTTTCTACTTGCTATTTTATTTATTTCTGTTATTATTTTTTATTGTTCTCTTTCTTTTCTTTACTTGGTTTTAGTTTTCTCTTTCCTTGCTAACTTCTCATGGAGGAAGCTTAGGCTACCCACTTGAAATATTTCTTTATTTCTAACATTGGAATCTGATGTAAATAATTACCCTAGGTACTATTTTGGTGATAATTTCAATGAATTTCATATTAAAAATTGGGCCATAATCTAGAATGTTCCCAGCTGTGACTATGGACTGTGAGCTGTCTGACAAGGACTCATAGGTTGTACAGGCTCCTATGCTAAATATGAATGGATATGGGCCCCAGGTTAGACCACTGTGGTAAACAGTTAATTGCATTTATATGTCTTCTTCAAGTTTGTGAGCAACTCTCTGCCCTAATCCTGCTTCCTAGTTCTACTCTCAACTCTAACACCATCTTCCCAGACAGTATTTCTGGCCCACCCCCATGTTAGTTATCAAGCTCAAATAAAGAGTATTAAGATATAGACTCCTAGGAATATTCCTAAAAAAAAGTCTTCCTAGCTTCCTTCTACCTTAATGTCCCTACTTTCATCTACTCTATTCTTACTTTATGGTTCCTGTTTAATTAAACATTTTGTCCTGTTTTCCATTTTACTGCATTTCAGCCACCACGTTCCATTTGATACTATAATTCCATCCTGACTTCCCTGGGCAGATGACCTCACAAGTGCTTCTTGGAACCTCACCTCTCCAGAGCCCTCCCCCAGAGCTTTCAGGGAAAGATAGAAACAGACTGTTTGAGGAAAAAAAAAGTTATTGGTGATTTAACAATTTAACATTGATTTATAAAATTATAAGATAACGGGTAAAACTCCTCACTGTTCCCACTACCAGAATTCTGAATCCCCAATCCCTCCATTGTAAGTTATAGTAGTTCTCTTAAGGTTGCAGATATGTGCTATGATTTCTACAACTATCTGTCTATATTTACCCATTTTCTAAAAAAAAAAAAAGTTTTAGATTAGTGATCATGAATTCACATATAAAACATCAGAGTGCAGTCAACTTGATGCTGGAAAACTGTTTCAAAATACAAATACACATGAAAACGTACTCATAAGTAGATTTTCCTCTGCACATTGCCTTGTGAAGTCTGCAAGGAAAAGCTACACTTTTAAATGGAAAAATATGGAAGCATATTTGGGCTAATCAGATATCCCAGCCTTTTTCTTAGGTAAAATCAGTATTTGCCAGTGAAATTATTCATTGTAAACATGTCTGTGAGCTTCACTGATTAGATGCCCCTGTCTAGCATCTGTTTTAAAATTGATCTGTAAAGTGTTCCATTACTTCTACACCTTAACTTATGGTCTGAAGCTGTGTTCATAGTTGTCATCCATTCTAGAACTGTTTAAATTAGTGCAAGCTTTTTAATTGAGTGCCAATATACTCTAGGGATAAGCTGGCCTCACAGTTACCCAAAATGTTTAGCCAGATCCTGGTAATTTATGATACTCGGTAATGACATGGCTAATAAAAGGTCTTCACTATTAAGAGCTTATCTGAAATCCTTCCTCTTGCCTTCTGATTCCCTACTGTGAGCTGCTTGGGGATTTGTTTGTCCTTGTTTCTCCACCCGTGAGAGGACAAGAGTTTTGTTCCAGGATGTCAGTTTCTCAGAGAATTAGAGACATCTACTCCAAACAGCAAGGTGATGTGACCTCCACAGAGCAGCCTGGACATATTCAGCTGACATTTCTAAAGTGGCAGAAACCTTCTTCTTCTTCTAGCGTTTGCCCTTCTTCCGTAGCCAGTCAACAGCGTCAGGTTGAGCCTGATGTAAAGTTTCGAGACCTCCTTTGAATCTGGAGAGGTGGCAGTCGTTTACTATGTGGGTCATAGTCTGTCTGTAGCCGCAGGGGCAGTTCGGGTCATCTCTGGCTCCCCAGCGATGGAACATAGCGGCGCACCGGCCATGGCCTGTTCGATAGCGATTGAGGAGGCCCCAGTCATAACGTGCTAGGTCAAAGCCGGGTTGACGCTTGCAGGGGTCTGTGATGAGGTGTTTGTTCTTTACCTCAGCTGACTGCCAGCTCTGTTTCCAAGAGACTGGAACAGAGAAGTTCAGTGTAGGCGTAGGGGACCAGATTGGGTGACAAGACGTCAAGCGTTGAACAGGGTGGGCAAAGATATCCGCGTATATTGGCAGAAACCTGAAGATCATCCTCTCTCTCCAAAGTTCAATACAGCACAGGTAAATCCCTCCAGGCCATTTGGCAAGTGTCCGTTCGCTCTCAGAGCTCTTATTACACACATGCATATTATGTCCATCCATGTCAGGAATAAGGCGAAGGTATCAGATTATCCCTAGTGCATCCTGTCTACTGTTGAGATCTGGGACTAGCTTTGCAGGTGCAAAGCACAGGGCAGGAAGTGTGCCCTTGGCTTGTCTGAAGGAACTGGATACCATTAAAGTTAGATCATTAAACCTTCACTGCACGCTCGTTTGTGTGATGCCTTAATCTAAGTTTTAAGATTGTGGCACAGTGGTGGCACACAAAGTTCTTCCAGAGTCAGGAAGACCCATGTTATTACAGTGTTACAAATCAGAGGATCAAGGGAAACCTTGAAATTGTTTCAAACTCACCTACTTGTGTCTGTGTAGCCTTGAAGGGGTACCCAAACCATCTCTTAGAGTGAACTGCCTGACCTGCTCCTTTAGCATCTCACATTATGATGATGAGTTTGTGACCATTAGAAGGATGGATGGTGCTAGTCACCCTCCTTTCATTGGGTCTGGATTTCCCACAGCACCTGTGCCACACACTTCAGCCCCCAACCCCTGATGTTGGTACAGCTGCACAGGCAGGTGTACCCAGTTGACTCACCCCTTAGAGCCCCAGGACTTCTTTCTAAGCCATGGAAATTAACTTTGTCTGAACAGGCCCAGCCCTAAAGCAAATAACTCTTGGGGAAGTGCGAAATAGTGAGCCATATCCAACTTCTTCCCCTCAAGAGAGAAACTGAGGCGTGATGTTCACAGTTCCCTAACAGATCCTCATCATAGCTGAAATTTGTCTCTGCGGTTATCAGTTCAACAAGTCTCCATGAAGGTATTCCATCCTTTAGGCTTTTCTGCATCCTCTTTCTAATTCACTGGGCAGCTTTGCTCAAAATTCACCTGCCTCCAGTGTCCTAGGCTCAGTTTTTGAAATAACTCAGAACAAAATTAGACGCCATGCCAATTCCCTTAATGTTGTTGGGTCTATGTGTTAACAAGATGACCACTTAGATCATTCAGCTAACTCTCCACCACCTGATTAAGTGGAAAAGAAGGTTGATTTAACTGAATAAACAAGCCACTGAGGATTTAAGGACATGATGTTCTCTATTACTATTATTACTTATCTGACTTTTGTAAAATATTTTTAAATTTTATGTGAAACAGAGACCAGAGCATCACTCCATAGTATGTGAAGCTAGTGATCAAACCCAGGACCTCGGTCATACAAAGCCGGTATCTTGTGCTTATTTTTAAGACAATGAATGTGAAAGTGAAGACTCCTTCCTACATGTCTCCTTTCCATACATACCATCAAATTCTAGACCTCTCTGGACTCATTTCTTCCTCATTTCTCTCCATTCTGCTTTGCCTATAGCAGTTCTCCCTGCAAGGTTCTATATATCCCTCTCTAAAACAGTCAGGACTCCTTAAGACAGTTGAAGTACAGGAAAAAAAAATCTCTTTGCTAACCAATCTCTGATCTCCAGTTCTGTTCCCAAAGACAGGTAGCTTCACTCCTGAAGTTTCTAGATTGTCCTGCTGAAATGAGAAAATTCTGCCATTGTCATTGCTCCTTTGATCAGAAGAGTTGACCCATTAGAAAGTGAAAGAGCTGAGCCTGTGCTAATTTTTAAACTTAGTCAAATACTCAGAAAAGTGGACAGAAACGAGGAAGAAATGAATCCAGAGAGGTCTCAAATTTGATGGGGAAATATGGTGTCTGTATGGAAAGGCGATGTGTAGGAAGGAAGTGGTCTTTACTTTCCATTGTCAGACTAGCACTCAGTAAATATTGAAATGGAGGTTGCATGGGGGGAATCTAAATTTTCTCTGGACTTAATGAGGCAATATTTACATATAGTAAAACTCAGGCATTTGAAATGCACATACTTGACACTGCAAACACAATGCATAGTACAGTGTGATGACTTTTTGTAGTTTTAGACAATGATCCCAAGACACAGGACATTTCTAACCACACAAGAGTGTCCTTGTCTCTCTTTCTCTCTCAAGTGAAACTACCTCTATATACCTCATGTGAAATAGATAAATCTTTAAAAAACAAAAGACAAAGGTGGGGGTAGATAGCCTAATGGTTATGCAAGGAGACTCATGCATGAGGCTCCAAAGTCTCAGTTTTAATCCCCTGCACCACCATAAGCTAGAGCTGAACAGTGCTCTGATTATAAAAAAAAAATAATAATTTTCTGGGAATTGAAGATTCACATATAAATGTGTGTGCCTATCCATATCTGTGTCTTCATGTTTATGTGTAGATTTGTATTTCAATATGTACATGTTCACACACAAATGTTTGTCTATATCTATGCACGTATACTTTGGTGTGTTCATACATGCATGTGATTATGTGTATGCAAGTATGTTGAGAGATATGGGGAGGAGAGATCAAAGTGGAATGCTTAGAGAATGGCAACACTCTGATTCTCCATCATTTATTCCAGAGCTAGTCAGTTACATTCTTACTTTAAGTTTTTGTTTTTTTGATAGAGACAGAAAGAGTGAAAGTGACCACAGTACCAAAGTTTCCTTCAGTGCAGTGGGGGCTGGGCTCAAACCTGAGTCTTGCACATGGCAAAGCAAAGCACTATCCAAATTCACCAGCTCTACATTTATACTATAAGGAGGACAGCAGAAGCAATTGCAGGAGTGAAGGTGATATTCTCAAGGCTCTGCTTTCAGCTTTGGTCCCTGTTTATATATTTTATGCCATGTCTCCCTAATAAGTCTTGATTCTGTCAGAGGTCAACTGCTCACTGCTAAAAATGGAATGTTTTTTATTCATTTTTTTAATTTGGGCAGATGACCTCACCAATGTGTCCTGGGATCCCACCTCCTCAGAGTCCTACCCAACTAGGGAAAGACAGAAATAGGCTAGGGGTATGGATTAATCTGCCAATGCCCATGTCCAGTGAAGAAGCAGTTATTGAAGCCAGACCTTCCACTTTCTGCACCCCATAAAGATCTTTGGTCCATACTCCCAAAGGGATAAAGAATAGGGAAATTTCCAATAAGGAGGTGGGATGCAGAACTGGAACTCTAGTGGTGGGAATTGTATGGAATTGTACCCTTTTTACCCCAAAATCTTGTTGATCATTATTAAATCACTAATAAAAAAATGATGCATTGTTGTGAACATCTGCACAATGGAATTAGTCCTTGAATTCAGAATGACACTTATCCTGTAGTTAGGATACCTAGACCCTACTCTGACCTCCTTATCAGACCCTCCAAGGAAGTAGCCTGAGCATTGACTTTTCAAATCTTCTCAAGGGATTCTCATGGTAGAATGTTGATGAACATTCAGTGCCAGAAGGAGGGTTGATAAAATGTACTTGGGTGTGTGATGATGAGAAGATCTAGGTTGTAGACACCTACTATGGGGAGATGAGAGGTTGTAGCTATTTGTCATCAGCTATACTGTAAAGTATTGACCACCCAATAAAGTGGGAGAAAAAAGTACTTGGGTTTCTAGCTGAATATCAGTACTCAAGTGTTTCTTTTCCAATCCTCTCTTCTGGCTTTCAGTAACTCTATCCACATTTGGAATCCCTAACTATTCCTAAGAAGGCAGTTTCTATGATGAATCCTGTGTTTCCCTCAGGCGTCCTTGATCACAGCATTTGAACTGCCCCAACACTGATGTTTATATTTGTACCTCTTTGCATGAGCAAAGTTAACATAATTCTTTTAGCAGGAAAATGAGTAAATAAGATGAATGTTGAGCTGTAGGAAACAGACAATCTTTCAGAGTATGCTTTCTTTTGTTTTAAAGCGTCAAACACTCAAACAGACACATAGATTAAGTTTTCATAGGAAGCTGTGCAAATCCTCTAACCGCAGCAATATAATTCAGGGCTATAATTCTCTACTACTGAAAAGAAAAAAAACACTTTTGAGTGAAGATAAAAAGCAAGTGATAAAAATGAGTAGTGTAGGACAATTGAACTACAGTCACCAACTCTTATACTAAGAATGCCTAAGAAAGCCAGATGTGTGGCTGTAAGCAGGCTCTATTTAGATGACTTCCAATTCCATCTCTTTTCTAGGCCTGGTCAAAACTGCAGTGGCTTCCCACTTGGTAAGTTTTGTCTATCAAGGTCTAGTTCTCCTGTGACCTAGTCTTTCCTTTCCCCAGGTTTTCCTGGAAACCACTGGGTGGTTACACTTCAATCACCATCTGGGTGGCCCTGAGCCTCTAGGCTGATTCTTCTTCTTCTAGCGTTTGCCCTTCTTCCGTAGCCAGACAACAGTGTCGGGTTGAGCCTGATGTAAAGTTTTGAGACCTCCTTTGAATCTGGAGAGGTGGCAGTCGTTGACTATGTGGGTCATAGTCTGTCTGGAGCCGCAGGGGCAGTTCGGGTCGTCTCTGGCTCCCCGGCGATGGAACATAGCGGCGCACCAGCCATGGCCTGTTCGATACCGATTGAGGAGGGCCCAATCATAACGTGCTAGGTCAAAGCCGGGTTGATGCTTGCAGGGGTCTAGGCTGATGAATTAGGGTGTTGGATGGGTGAGCCCCTGTGTGGTCCAGCCTGATCACTGGTTGCTCTCCAGATACCAATCAGGCACTGGTTACATGGGATCCAATGGTCTCCAGTCTTAGTTGACCTTCCTCCAACCCCCAATGCACTGTTAGAAGGAGAGGAGTGGTGACTCATGGGGAATGGAGTTGGAAAAATGAAGACTCCCTAGGAGGCAGTGCTTCATTGTGAATCTGGACAAAGTAGATCTTTCTTTTATCTTTTCGTCTCTCTTCTCCATCACCCATCTATTATTATTATTATTACTAATTTACTTACTTATGGAACAGCTGGCCTTGCATCTGCATAACCTCAAAGCTCAGAATCACTTTTTATTTATTTATTTATTTAATATTTATTTATTCCCTTTTGTTGCCCTTGTTACAGTTTTATTGTCATGGTTGTTGGATAGGACAGAGAGAAATGGAGAGAGGAGGGGAAGACAGAGAGGGTGAGAGAAAGACAGACACCTGTAGACCTGCTTCACCTCTTATGAAACGACTCCCCTGCAGGTGGGGAGCCTGGGGCTCGAACCAGGATCCTTAAGCTGGTCCTTGCGCTTTGTGCCACGTGCACTTAACCTGCTGTGCTACCGCCTGACTCCCTCGGAATCACTTTTTCATTCTGACATTGGGCACAGGAACTTCATCCATTATTATAGTATCTCTCACGTGGTGCCAGATATTGAACCTGGCCAGTGCCCCTGGCAAGGCCTTGTCCAGTGAACTACCTCACTGTTTCCAGGACTGAGAGGATCCTGACCAACTATATCCTTATATTTTTCTTTTCTAAGACAGAGGAACTCACCTTTCTGTAAGATTCCCCGAAGACAGCTCTACCATAACACACCTATCTCGATGGCTCCTGTCAAAGAAACAGAAAGTAAAAAAGCGTGAGTAGGTGCAGAAACTAGAACCCATGTACTACTGGTGGAAATGTAAAATGGTGCAGCTGCTATTGAAAATTATATGGAAAGTAGCCCATCATTTGATCCACTAATTCCTCTTCCCCTTCCCATCATTCCTCTGTCCCTTCCACTCCCCCCCCCTTTTACCAGAGCACTGCTCAGCCCCAGCCCACATGGTGTGAGGGATTAAACCTGGGATCTCAGAGTCTCAGGCATTAAAGCCTCTTTGCATAACCATTATGCTATCTATCCCTGCCTGGCTCACTCTCTCTGTATCTCTAGTTCTACTAACCATACTAACCACTACTAAGCATAGTAATAAAATATTAAATAAAAAAGAATTTGGGATGGAGAGACAGCTAGTAGTTATCTCTCTCTCTTTAAACCTATCTCTCATTAAGAGAAATATTAATAAAGTATAGTAAAATATTTTAAAAAGAAGTACTTGGGCTGGGGAGACAATTCAGTAGTTACCATCATTCTCTCTGTATCTCTTTCTCCGTACTAAATATAATAATACAATATAGTAAAATTAAAATATTTAAAATAAGAGAAGACCTTGCGCTTAGGAGCCATTCTAATAGTTCTGCAAAAGACTTTCATGCCTGAGGTTTCAAGAACCCAGTTTCAATCCTCAGCACCACTGTCATCTTGAGCTGAGCAGTGTTCTGGTATTCCTCTGTGTCTTTCTCCTATTTCCCTTTTTCTTGCTTTTTTTTGTTTTTTAACCAGGTCTGGCTTATGGTGGTGTGGGGGGTTGAACCTGAGACCTCTTGAGAGTCTGTTTGCATAACCATTATGCTACTTACCTCTGCCCTGGGCTCTATTTTTCTAACTGATACTTAGAACTCCATTAGCAAACATCATTTTTCCCACAGCAAGATTTTAATTCTCTAGGCACTCTAACAACAAAATAAACTCAAAAGTCACTTTTTATATTTTCTTGAAGTTGAATCAATTTATTTTGGGGGTAGATCTTATACATAAAATTCTGAGCACTTCCTACTTTGGAATACCATATCTAAATATAAATGTATATATATTTTCTACTTTACTGAAGGTAAATTTCTTAAATTGTTCCCTTGAAAGAATGTCAAAGTGTCTTACAAAAATGGATCTTGTCAATCTTACCCACACAATAGTCGAGTGGAATGGAAACAAGAGTGGAAGAACTAGACTTCTTCCAGCTATGAAGAAATAGAGTTGAGGCTTCAAGATTGCACAGCCAGGGAGTGGAAAAACCCAGAAGGGATGTGTCTTCTTTTACTACAATACTCCACCCCAATTTCCAAGTATGCTACAACTTTTCCTCAGTCTAGACGGGAGGTATTTACAGCAAGTGGTTGAAATTTAATGAAACGCTCTGTTAACGACAGACTTCATCAAGCTTGGATTAAATGTTCAACTTCAAGTGCGTGGATGAGAGAAAACGCCAGATTTCTGCCTCACAGAGAACCTAGATTCTGGGCTTATATATCATAGCCTTACTAAACTAGTATTTTTACTTAATGAAAAAGAAGTATTAACCATTCATTCTGCCAAGGTATTTCACAAGCATTTATGGTCCACAATACATTAGTAGAGACAGAAAACCAACATTATAAAATGCCCTTTAAGAACCTGAGCCTGGTCCCGGAGGTGGCACAGTGATAGAGCTTTTGACTCTCAAGTGTGAGGTCCCGAGTTCCATCCCTGGCAGCACATATCCTAGAGTGATGTCTAGTTGTCTCTCTCCTCCTATCTTTCTCATAAATAAATAAAATCTTTAAAAAACAACAACAACAAAAACTGAGCTTTAGCGAATTCTGAACTATCTAGAATTTTCATTGACTCTCTGCAGACAAAAAGAAACACTAACTTTTAAAAAAGTGGTATTTCTCCTTTTCAGATTATGCTTTCAATGGTTCTAATGCTTGCTGGGGAATTCTTTTCATCGCTGGATGATGGTTACAACGGGATTACTGGGCAATCTTCTTTGCCTTGCAAAAGCCCAAAATTCAAACCAGTGTCTGTTCTTCATGGATTCTAGCTCTAGTTGGCCATCAGAGGGCAGTGTTGTCATTCACTACGCAAAAGTCCCTCTTAACAGTTTGGTGTGGTTGCCAAACCATTTGGGGCATCCAGCGCTTGGAGTGGACTCCATTATTATTTTTTGATTTATAAAGCGCCATTCCTCCAGATTCCCCACCCCCAGCTGCTTTACAGAAAGTCCGCAGAAGCGTTAAGAAGCATGGAGAGCAATCCCTGCAAAGAGTAAGGTGGCCTGTTGGACATGCGCAGGTGGACATCTGGAAAGAAATCTGCTGACAGAAGGGCCCTGGGGGCAAAGGCACAGGCCAGGGTGGGGAAGGGTCACTGGCAGGGCGACACGTGTCCTTGGTGAGCCGGGAAAACAGCTCTATTCATTGGGGCTCACGCAGGAGTTTGTTCCCATAAAAGTAGGAGGGAAGACACTTTTGGACGTTGGAAATCAAAACATTCCCGGCTCAGACCTGCTGGGCAGCAATCAGGCCTTGTTCTGCATCCAGCCCCGGGGAATGGCTCCGGAAAGGCCCCGCTCAGTCAGCGGGGAGCAGAACGTGCTTCCCATTGTTTAGGGAACTGATGCAAATGAACCTCCTGATCCGGGAACTGCGGGGCGCTGGGGAGGCTCATCAGGGCGGAGGCTACAGATGGAGCCTTTTTAAGGACAGCTGAGAGGAATTATAAATACGCTGTCCTGGGACTCTGCAAAGGAATAAGTCACTAATGAGGGCAAATCAGAGGGGAATATGTTGATGGGATAATAACACAAAGAAAGCCGTTTGATAAAAATGACACAGACCTTGGAGTGCAGGAAAAACTCCAGGACACACAGAGAGGTAGTGGGTTACTAGGACACCACCTGGTGTTGTAATTCATCTATCATGCTGTCTCAGCACCTTTTAAAGCATTTCTTCCAAGAATCTAGCAATGTAGGCAATGCTCACAGCAATACAGATAAAGAAGCTGAAGGCTCTATGTTCAAGGTTAATTATCTTGTGAGATCAGAAGGAATGAAGCCCCTTGGCTCTCAGACACCAAGACCCTTTGCTACATTTTTATGGGCTTCTCAAGAAAAACATGACGATGTCCTGGAATCGTGAGAGTGTGAGCCCACACAGTCACCCAAGCATGTTTGCCTTTATTCTCAAATTGTTCTTGCAACTGAAAGGCAAGGGGTGACCAGTGGAGCGGGGGGGATGCCAGGGCTCTTCTTTATTTTTATTATTATTTTTTAATGACTCAAGGCCCTTTTTTATTATCTTATCTATTTATTTTATTTTCCCTTTTGTTGCCCATGTTGTTTTTTATTGTTGTAGTAGTTATTATTGTTGTTGTCGTTGCTGGATAGGACAGAGAGAAATGGAGAGAGGAGGGGAAGACAGAGAGGGAGAGAGAAAGACAGACACCTGCAGACCTGCTTCACTGCCTGTGAAGTGACTCCCCTGCAGGTGGTGAGCCTGGGGCTCGAACTGGACCCTTATGCTGGTCCTTGCGCTTTACGCCACATGTGCTTCTTCTTTATTTTTTAATCACATAGGGTTATCATTTGGGGCTGGGTGCTTGCAGGAATCCATCACTTTCATTAACCATTTTATTAACAGAGGGTGAAGGTGAGAGAGGAAGAGATACCTGCGGCATTGTTCCACTGCACACGAAACTGCCCATTTATAGGTGGGCACAGGAGCTTGAACCCAGACCCTTGTACGTGTCAACACCTGCACTCTACTGGGTGAGCCTCCACCTAGTGCAGGGCTACTCTTCTCTGTGTAGTTTCAGGGTGGAGCAAGGAGTGGACTTTATCTTCTTAAAAGAACTGGCCCAGAGGGTTCCTTCCTGTTATCTTTAGTCCTGTTTTTGCTCCCTTTCTGGAGCAGTGGGAATGGGAGGTGGGGAAGGGGGCTAGAAAGTTGCATCCCAGAAGGGCAAGGAGGTAACACATTCAAGAACTTGTTAGAACAAGCCTTAGAGAACATATCCAAGTCATTGTCACCCAGACCAGGGAATGAGGCACATTTGGTTAAAGAAACTGAAAATTACAGCCCGGAAAAATGTTACTCT
This sequence comes from Erinaceus europaeus, assembly GCF_950295315.1. NCBI lineage: Eukaryota > Metazoa > Chordata > Mammalia > Eulipotyphla > Erinaceidae > Erinaceus > Erinaceus europaeus. The sequence goes on from NC_080165.1 coordinate 29,456,457, forward strand.
CAACAAAGATGCCATGGGTTTATATCCTTACTAGTCTTGTTATTTTAGTTTGTTTTGGAAAACAGTAACATCATTCTGTTTTAGGTAAAAGATAAAATTGCAAATCCTGGGGAAAAGCCCCTTCAGTGGTTGATGTCATGATAAAATAAAATAGCACACCTGTGGCAGTGGTAAATCTTGGGATAAAACAGGAGAGAAGGTTCCTCAGAAGAGACAGATGGGGAGGTGGGAGCCCTCTGGGGCAGCCAGGCCTTAGTCTGAGCCAGTCCAGTAGATGAAGGAGGTGAGGAGGGTCTGGAAGGATTTGCTGATGTAGTTATTGATGAGCCGGCAGTGGATTTCCAGCCCTCAAGAGAAATCTAAACACAAGATGGAAAAGGCAGGAAAGTTGGCCTGGGGGATTTGTTTATAGTTGACCTGCCAACTTTTTGAAAGAAAAATGGATCCTAATGAATCAAAGAAAGGGGAACACCAAGAGGAGGAAATAAAGGACAATGTGATATCACCATGGGTGGGATATAGAAGGACCTTTTGCCTTTGAGCCCTGTTCCTGGACTTGCCTCTTGATAATGTCTCAGTGCTAAGGGTCTGGAAGTGGAGGGCACACCTCACCATCTATTTTTTAGAGTTACTTAAAATTTATTTTTATACATATAGAGAGAAATTGAGAGGGTATGGGGAGTTAATAAAGGAGAGAGAAAGAGAAACACCCACAGCACTGCTTCAGAGCTTTTAAAACGTCTCCTCTGTAGTTGGGGACTGGAAGGTTGAAACTGGGTCCTTGTGCATGGTAACATGTACTCAACCTAGTGTGCCATTATGCAGCCCCTACACAGTCTATTTTTGTCTCACACATTCGTGTGATCTATTTAAAATTTCGGCTTGCCAAGTTCAAATGGAGATGGGTTTGAGCCATTACTGTCTCAGTACCTTCATGGATGGACAGTTAGTGCTGGGATGGGGGTCTCCAAGGTGGATCTGCATAGTTGTTGTGATTTTAAAGACCTTCACTGAGGAGCTATCTCAGTTTGTCTGGGAAAGCAAAAATCTGAATGAATGAATCCCAATATGATGTTGGGATGTCAACAGCTGCATCTCTCAGAATTCCTTCACTAGCTTCTTCCTCATGCATGTGATTCAGAGGCATTGAACCATGAGGAAGAGCAGCCCCCAGTTCTAATTTTTCTGGAATAGGCTTTTATTATATGGGCAGAGAGAATTTGAGACAGAAGTGGAAGAGAGAGACAGAGAGAGGGAGAAGGAGAGGGAGAGGGAGAGAGAGAGAGAGGAAGATACCTGCCACACACACACACACACACACACACACACACACATGAGAGAGAGAGAGAGAGAGCTGCCACACTTCTGCATCATTTGTGGTTTTCCTTCTACAGGTGGGGACTGAGGACTTGAAACTGGGTTCTTGTGAGTAGTAGTGTGTATGTTCAAGCATTCTATTGGGTACACCATCTTCTGTCCCCTCTGGGATTGACTTCGAAGGTCAGAGATGTTCAGTCTCCAAGAAAGTCACCACATTTTATGGAAAATGATTTTCCCCAAAATTTATTTTGTAGTGTTCAAGACATTTTAAAAAAAAATCTTTGTAACTCTCAAGTCCTAGGTATTTTGTAGATCAGAAGTTACCCATGTTAAGCTTCAAGTCATTCAAGGAAATACAAACTATGATACCCATAGTTTCTGTAGGTATGGAAATAGAAACCTTTTGTAGTCTTGTGACTCATTCCAGGTCTTAGCTGGTGGTAGTAAAGTTGGGATTTAAGGAACTGGTTTCTTACTCAGACGTTTGGAATCTTCCTTTTTTGATCTTTTTTTCCCCCCAGGTCCCATTATCTGGGGATAACCAAGAACACCTCAATAAATGTTCTTCAAAACATCTTCTTTTTTTATTTTTTATTTTTCCTGGTACCTTTGATGGATACTTTTCTCCCAGACACCAGCAGTGACTTCCTTTTATCACCCCTTGCAGTCTAATCTTCCTCCCTCAACCACCTTCTCTAGGCAACCTTAGTTCTGTTATCAATATTCACTAGTTTGCTTCTTTATTCTGTTTAATTTGTTCATTAATTTTGCATCCTTAATACTATAGACATGGGTGCAATCATCCAATAACTGTCTTTTCTCTTCTAACTTATTTTACTTTACACAGTTCCCTTGAGTTCCTTGTACTTTGTCCTAGATGACAAAATGCCATCCTTTTCAAAGCTGAATAATATTCTATTAAATGAATGTACCATGTTTTCTTTATCCAGTTGTGTATTACCAGGCACTTTGGTTGCTTCCACATTTTAACTCTTGTGGGGCAACCCTACAATAAATATTGGAGTAGAAAGATAACTCTCACCTGCATTAAGTTTAAGACAATCATGTTATTCCTACTCCAGGTTATTTCTACTTGAAAATTGACTATGACACATTTAGTTGAGTTAAAGCAGGTGACTATTTGGTCTTTGTGATTGCCTGAGTGGGCCTGTGGGATTCTGTGGAAAGAGTCCCCCTGACTCTGCACAGTGAATCTTGGTTCTTATTTTTCTGCCAGTAGGGAGGGCCTCACTGGGTCTTTTTAATCATTTCTCTGAATGCCCTGAATGGCTGTTTGACCAAGACAAAGATATTACACTTTCACCTATAGAAGGCAAGATTCCATAACTGCAAAGGTTAACAGCCATCTTCATCTTCATTCTGTAACTTATAGGGCAACATCTTTGTGTTATTTAATTAATTTTTTTTTCTGGCCAGTAGACCAGGAAAACGGTAAGAGTTATTCATGACAGATGACACAAAGTGATATTTTCCAAGAGAAGGAAATCAAGTTTAGAGAATTTTGAACTTCATAGAACTGGGGGGTGATAAGCATTTGAACCCTGGTCTGTCCTGCTTCAAGGCCTGTGTTCTGCATCTCTATGCATCACTGTTTCCTTAAAACACATTTCCATCATGTGTGAAAGAAATGCTATGAGTGAGAAGAGTCTACGGGGGAAAAATACCAATTTGGGGCTAGGACAAAGAAAGATTGAGCAAAGCTTAATTGGTAGTAAACAAACACGTGTACACACCAATAATGCGCACAAGTAGCACGTGGCCTCGTACCTTCTTTTTGAAGTGTATATAAATAGCCAGACCTGTGCTCAGAGTTGTGTTGCTTAACCACACTTTGGTATTCAAAGTAACTCTTGGAAACTACTTTGTTTTTATTATTATATAAAAAGTGTGCTAATTATAGTTTGCCTTCCTGAGTCAGATGAGAGAGGTAAACTGTTTTTGGCTTTGAAATGGTGTTTGTGAAATCCCAGTGGCAGTGACTATAAATTGATTTTAATGTATGCTTACTAAGTGGTTTAATTCTCCTAAGGAAAACTGGCTGAGCCATACTAATTAATGAAGAATTTTGACGGAAGACATTGTAAATGCTGACATTCAAGAAGGTGAAAGGATTAAATAATGAGACAGCTGCTTCTGGGGATTGTACTTGTCTGGAAAAACAGTTCATGCTGCAGAAAGAAAGAAACTTGGGGTGTCAATAAAAATTGATTTCTTGCGTATCAGAGACCAAGTCGGTCAGTTTTGGGGGTAGTGGTCTTCCCAAAGGTACGCAGGGATCTCCAGCCTTCCCTGTGACAGTACTGCTGTCTTGAGCTCATGACTTCTAGGTGTACCAAGAAGAAGAAAGGAGCTGAAAGGAGGACAAGTGAGAACTTTTGTTGTTGTCATCACTTTTCTTTACTGTTGAGATGACATTTCCAGAGAAAAGAGAGAAAGCAGAAAACAAAACAAAACCTTCCTCCAGTGTGTTAAGAGCCACACTCTGACCTGAATTGCATGTGTGCCAAAACAGGCATTACCCCACGTGAGCTAACTCACTGACACCAGGTGGAAAGCTTTAAAGATCATATTCTAGCATCTAAGTTAGAAGTTCGGTACCACCCTCAAGTAGACCAAGAACCAGTTAGGTGCCTTTGTGAAAATCAGGTCTACTTTTCACATTAAAAAAATACAAATATTATCTGATAGTGAGATCACCTGGTTGTGCATACACGTTGCCATGTTCGAGGACCTGAGTTTGAGCCCCTGGCTACCAAATGGGAGTCCTGTGCAAAGAAGACTCTTCACATGTAATGGAGCAATGCTGTGATTATGTCTCTCCTCCTCTTCCTTTTCCTCCTTCTTCTCTCTCTCTCTCTTTTACTCTCTAAAATGAAAAAAAAAAAAAAAACAAACTCTACCCCTGAAATAAGTAGAATTATGCAGGCATGAAGTTCTAGAGAAGCCCTAGTGGCAAAAAACAAAAAAAAGTAAAACAAACATATATTAAATCAACATCAGTTTATAACATTGTATATGTTTCAGGTATGCAACATTATAATTTGATAGCTGTATCTATTATATTATGATCACCACAAAAAGTCTGGTTTCCATTCATCAGCATAGAATTGATTCCCTTAAACTATACCACCACCACAATAACCCTTTCTTTCTGGAAGCCACCATTTTTTTCTCATAAATAAAGAGTTTGTTTTTGTTCTTTGTCCTATGCTTTTATTTTGCCTTCCACATATGTTTGAAATCATGTGATGTTTCTCCATCTTACTTATTTCATTTCATATAGTAACTTCTGTATCCATCTTTGATGCAATATATGGCAAGATTTCATCTTCTTTATAGTTGAGTAATATTCCTCTGTGTTGTGTACCATTCAGATGTACCATTCAGATGTGTACCATTCAGAATATTAATTCTATCCATTCAGATGTTGTTTATGGGCACTTGGGTTGTTTCCAAATTTTGGTGTGCAGAAAATATAAGAAATAATGTTGTAATGAATGTATGGATGCTTTTATTATTCAAATTAATATTTTGAATTCTTCAAATAAGTATCCAGAAGTGGAATAGCTGAATAATACGTTATTTCTCTCTAAAATTAAGGATAGTTACAAAACGGAGACACTCCCCACCCCCCCCCCCCAACTCTTCATCTCAACTATAGCAGCCTTTAGGTTCATGATCAGTCAACAATTTTTTTTGGCTTTATACATTAACTCTTTTTTCAGCCACCAGGTTCCAGATGCTACCATGATGCCAACTGGACTTCCCTGGGCAGACGACCCCACCAATGTGTCCTGGAGCCCACTTCTCCAGAGCCCCATGCCACTAGGGAAAGAGAGAGACAGGCTGGGAGTGTGGATTGACCTGCCAACGCCATGTTCAGCGAGGAAGCAATTACAGAAGCCAGACATCCTGCCTTCTGCACCCCATAATGACCCTGGGTCCATGATCCCAGAGGGATAAAGAATAGGAAAGCTATCAGGGGATGGGATAAGATATGGAGATCCGGTGGTGGGAATTGTGTGGAGTTGTACCCCTCTTATCCTATGGTTTTTGTCAGTGTTTTCTTTTTATAAATAAAGAAATAAATAAAATTAAGAATAGAAATACCATGCAGGAATTTATAGAAATATCATACTCATAGAAATATTGAACACTTTCTCATAAATAAATAAATAATTAAAAAAAGAAATATTGATCACCATTTATAGAAGTATCGTAACCTCTACCAATTCCATCCATTGTGTGTCAAAGAACACATTTTTGTCTTTTTTTGTTGCAGACTGGTGTTCCATAAAGTATATATTCCAAAACTTCTTTAGCTAGTTATCTCTGTTTTGGCATTTAGGCTCCTTTTACTCTTTGGCTATTGTGAATAATGCAATTATGAATATAGGGGTGCATGTGTCCCTTCAAATAAATATTTGTATATCCTTTGGTGGAATGCCTATGAATGGTATTGCTGGATCATAAAGTAACTCCATTTTTATTTGTTTAACAAGAACATAATGTGTCCCAAAGAGGCTACATCATCAGTTTGCATTCCCATTAGCAGTATAATACAGTCCCTTTTTCTATGCAACCTCATCAACACCTGTCATTTCCTGTTTTGCTAATGTACACCATAATTTCTATAATATAATACTACAGCATTTTATATTTTAACATTTCATGCCAGTTCCATTCTCTTCTATTAATTTTTTATACATTCAAAATTTTACTTCAAAAACTGTGGAAAGTCATAATCTTAGTTATTTTAGCAAATATTTTGTATTCCAGTGCTTTCTATTTCTTGGTAATGTAGGTAATTTCAATTGAATTTAAATTATCATAATTTTTATCTTACAAGCTAGTTGCTGTTAGGCTTCTCCAAAGAAATGAGACAATAGAATGTGTAGGAAATATTTCTATAGACATAGGTATGGAAAGAAACAACTTTTCTTAAGTAAAATTTATGATCTCCATATATTAATATTTATATGACTATTTGATGCTAATGTTTCCTTTTGTGACATCCTCCAGTTTTATTTGTTTCTTTGTCTTCCCTGGGCTTAGTGCAAACACAATTTCATTTTCATTCAGAGAAAGAGTTACAGAGAGACAGAAAGAATCAGTCAAACAGGCAGACAGATAGAATGGAAGAGACATTGCTGCCCTAGAGCTTCTGCAGATGTTCTCATATCACTCCTCATGAAGTGTCAGAGCTTGGACATGGACCATGCACATGGCAAGGCAGTTGCTTTACCTCAGAGCTATGTCCTAGGGGAATGTTTTTCTGACCAAGGTTCATGAACATCAGTCAATCACAAAATAAATAAAGTGAGTCCTGATTGCCAATTTACTGTTTGTGAAATGGATTTGATTATTCAAACATAAATAATAATTTATGTACACAGTTATATATGAACACACTGTGAAATATTCAAAACATCACAGACATTCACAGAGCAAAAGTTGACTTTAACATATTTTTAAATGGGGCTATTTGAAGATTGAGAGTGGAAACTCCATTTTCCTAATTTGTATTTCTCTGAATATGAGAAATTTGATCAGTTCTTCCTTTTTTTATTGAGTAATGAATCACTTTGAACCAGCTAAAATCAGGTCCATTCGTCAGATCTGGAAATCTTCCATTTGTCACTTTAGGGTGATAAATTTTCAAGCCAGCATGTCTTTTAAATCTTACTTTCTTTGTGGGATCACTCATATTTTTAAGATCACCCCCAAGAACCAGTAGTCCAAAAATCTAAGTTCAAAAATCCTTGTTCAGAAACTCTTTCTATCCACCAACTTTTCATTAAACAGTGTAAGCTTTATCTGACTTACTTGTAGTTACTGCTTTCCTTTCTGTCCCCTCTTCCTTGCGTTACTCCATGAGACACTGAATTTGGGTTTTTCAACCTCAGCACTATTGACATGGGACTGTGTAATTCTTTGCTGTGGTGACCACTGCATTTTGTAACTAGATGTCAATAGTACCCCAGTGTAACAATCACAATTACACCCACAAATGCTCCATGTCAAGAACCACAGACTTAATTAAAGCACCAAAGTTAACCAGTAGCATATATTCTCAGAGAAAATTCTCAACTGCACAGCAAATTCTGATGCAGAAAGTAGTGAGACTGTTGAAAACACCACCTTCCCACCTGATTCATACTTCCCAGCATTGCTGGTTTTTTAGTTATCCTAAATTTTTAGGTTCTGGCCAGGGCTTATTTCACTGTCTGCTATATTTAGGAGGAATAATTTATGAGTCAAACTATTATGGTTAAGACAAATTGAGAGCAAATATAGAAAGAATCTGTCTTTTCTTTCTATGGCCGGAAGTAGTAGTCACCTAAAATGGACTTTGGCTTAAATATTTCTGTCTCCATTATTGAATTTTCTCTTATGCTTTTACAGTGGGAAGGAGGCTGCCACATGTTATTACTATTTGTTGCGTCTTGATGTTTTGGAGAGCTTCAGTTAACTGAGACTCACAAGTATAAAAATCTTCCCTTAAAAACAAACAAACAAAAAAAACCTTCCCTTATTGACAAGTCAGATACAAGTCAGTGACTGTAATCTGAGACAAAGAACTGGAAAGAAGCTGAAATGTTTTTCCAAAGTATAAAAATGAGCAGCATAAGGTTCACTGATGAGTTTTTTTTTTTTTTTTTTTTGTCCCTAGAGCTATGATTAGTGCTCAGAGTCTACATTACAACTCCATCATCTGCTCCTGGTGGCCAATTTCCCCCCTTTTTCTTTGGGTAAGGTTGAAAGAAAGACAGAGGGAGACAGAGACAGAGGAAAAATATTTGTAGAACTTCTCTACTGCTAGTGAAGATTTCCCTCTTCACTTAAGGACTGAGACTTGAACCTGAATCTTCACATATGACTGACTCTCTCTGTCTCTCTCTGTCTCTCTTTCTCTCTCTCTCTCTCTCTCTTTCTCTCTCTCTGTGTGGTGTGTGTGTGTGGTGTGTATGTGGTGTGTGTGTGTGGTGTGTGTGGTGTGTATGTATGTGGTGTGTGTGTGGTGTGTATGTGTGTGGTGTGTATGTATGTGTGTGGTGTGTGTGTGGTGTGTGTGTGTGTGGTGTGTATGTATGTGTGTGGTGTGTATGTGTGTGGTGTGTGTGTGTGGTGTGTGTGTGGCTTGTATGTATGTGTGTGGTGTGTGTGTGTGGTGTGTATGTGTGTGGGGTGTGTGTGTGGGGTGTGTGTGTGGGGTGTGTGTGTATGTGTGTGGTGTGTGTGTGGTGTGTATGTATGTGTGTGGTGTGTGTGTGGTGTGTATGTGTGGTGTGTGTGTGTGGTATGTATGTATGTGTGTGGTGTGAATGTGGTGTGTGTGTGTGGTGTGTATGTGGTGTGTGTGTGTGGTGTGTGTATGTATGTGTGTGGTGTGTGTGTGTGTGTGTGGTGGGTATGTATGTGTAGTGTGTGTGTGTGATGTGTATGTGTGTGGTGTGTATGTATGTGTGTGGTGTGTGTGTGTATGTGGTGTGTGTGTGTGGTGTGTATGTATGTGTGGTGTGTGTGTGTGTGTCGTATGCTTTACATTGGTTTGTTCTAGCCCTCCCCCGCCAAGAGAATTGGATCAGTCCAGTTAATTTCGCGGGCCTGCTTGGCCCCACCCCAAGGAACCCCGAGAGAGGGTTCCTGAGTCTGAGAGTTCCTGAGTTCCTGAGTTCGAGAGTTTCAGGGTTACAGAGTAAGAGAGAGTTCCAGTGTGCCAGACTTTCAGAGGGTTCCCCAGTACAAGAGTTCCAGAGTGAGAGAGTAAGAGAGTTCCTGAGTTCGAGAGTGCCAGAGTTTTCAGGGGGTTCCCGAGTCCGAGAGTTCCTGAGTTCCTGAGTTCGAGAGTAAGGGAGAGGGTTCCTGAGTTCGAGAGTAAAAGAAAGAGTGCTTGCGCCGCCGCAAAGAGACAGCGGAGTTCTGTTTGGTGATTAGTTTGTCTTAGTTTATGAATCGTTGTTCCTGAATAAAGAAATACAGCTTCCCTGCCCAGCCATTGTCTCCGCGTCTCTGTTACCCGCAGTGAAGCAAGCCAGCCCGGCCAGAGCCACGGAATTTTAACAACATGTGTGTGTGGTGTGGTGTGTGGTGTGTATGTATGTGTGTGGTGTGTGTGTGGTGTGTGTGTGGTGTGTGTGTGTGGTATGTATGTATGTGTGTGGTGTGAATGTGGTGTGTGTGTGGTGTGTATGTGGTGTGTGTGTGTGGTGTGTGTATGTATGTGTGTGGTGTGTGTGTGTGTGTGTGTGGTGGGTATGTATGTGTGGTGTGTGTGTGTGGTGTGTATGTGTGTGGTGTGTATGTATGTGTGTGGTGTGTGTATGTGTGTGGTGTGTGTGTGTGGTGTGTATGTATGTGTGTGGTGTGTGTATGTGTGGTGTGTGTATGTGTGGTGTGTATGTATGTGTGTGGTGTGTGTGTGGTGTGTATGTGTGTGGTGTGTGTGTGGTGTGTGTGTATGTGTGGTATGTGTGTATGGTGTGTATGTGTGTGGTGTGTGTGGTGTGTATGTATGTGTGTGGCGTGTGTGTGGTATGTATGTGTGTGGGGTGTGTGTGGTGTGTATGTATGTGTGTGGTGTATGTGTGTGTGTGGAGTGTATGTATGTGTGTGGTGTGTGTGTGTGGTGTGTATGTATGTGTGTGGTGTGTATGTGGTGTGTGTATGTGTGGTATGTGTATGTATGTGTGTGGTGTGTGTGTGGTGGGTATGTATGTGTGGTGTGTGTGTAGTGTGTATGTGTGTGGTGTTTATGTATGTGTGATGTGTATGTGTGTGGTATGTATGTATGTGTGTGGTGTGTGTGGTGTGTATGTATGTGTGTGGTGTGTGTGGTGTGTATGTGTGTGGTGTGTATGTATGTGTGGTGTGTGTGTGGTGTGTGTGTGGTGTGTATGTATGTGTGTGGTGTGTATGTGGTGTGTGTATGTATGTGTGGTGTGTGTGTGGTGTGTGTGTGTGGTGGGTATGTATGTGTGTGGTGTGTGTGTGTGGTGTGTATGTATGTGTGTGGTGTGTATGTGGTGTGTGTATGTATGTGTGGTGTGTGTGGTGTGTGTGTGTGGTGAGTATGTATGTGTGTGGTGTGTATGTATGTGTGTGGTGTGTGTGTGGTATGTGTGTGGTATGTGTGTGGTGTGTGTGTGGTGTATGTATGTGTGTGTGGTGTGTGGTGTGTATGTGTGTGGGGTGTGTGTGTGGTATGTATGTATGTGTGTGGTGTGTGTGTGGTGTGTATGTATGTGTGTGGTGTGTGTGTGTGGTGTGTATGTATGTGTGTGGTGTGTGTGTATGGTGTGTATGTGTGGTGTGTGGTGTGTATGTATGTGTGTGGTGTGTGTGTGTGTGGTGTGTATGTATGTGTGTGGTGTGTGTGTATGGTGTGTATGTGTGGTGTGTGGTGTGTATGTATGTGTGTGGTGTGTGTGTGTGTGGTGTGTGTATGTGTGGTGTGTGTGTGTGTGGTGTGTATGTATGTGTGTGGTGTGTGTGTGGTGTGTATGTATGTGTGTGGTGTGTGTGTGTGGTGTGTATGTGTGGTGTGTGTGTGGTGTATGTGTGTGGTGTGTGTGTGTGGTGTGTGTGTGGTGTGTATGTATGTGTGTGGTGTGTATGTATGTGTGGTGTGTGTGGTGTATGTATGTGTGTGGTGTGTGTGATATGTGTGTGGTGTGTGTGTGGGGTGTGTGTGTGGTGTGTGTGGTATGTGTGGTGTGTATGTGTGTGGTGTGTGTGTGTGGTGTGTGTGTATGTGTGGTGTGTATGTGTATGTGTGTGTGGTGTGTATGTGTGTGTGATGTGTATGTATGTGTGTGGTGTGTGTGGTATGTATGTGTGTGGTGTGTGTGTGTGGTGTGTGTGTATGTGGTGTGTGTGTGGTGTTTGTATGTATGTGTGTGGTGTGTGCGTGTGGTGTGTATGTGTGTGGTGTGTGTGTGGTGTTTGTATGTATGTGTGTGGTGTGTGCGTGTGGTGTGTATGTGTGTGGTGTGTGTGTGATATGTATGTATATGTGTGGTGTGTGTGTGGTGTGTGTGTGTGGTGTGTATGTGTGTGTGTGGTGTGTATGTGTGTGTGTGGTGTGTATGTGTGTGTGTTTGGTGTGTATGTGTGGTGTGTGTGTGTTGTGTATGTGTGTGTGTGGTGTGTGTATGTGTGTGGTGTGTGTGTGTGCGTGTGTGTGTGTGTGTGGTGTGTGTGTGTGTGTGAGTGTGTGAGTGTGTGTGTGTGTGTGTGTTGTTTTACCATGAGAGTTATTCCTGTGGCTCTATGCCTGATATTTCTGCTCCTTCTAGACTCTTTTTTTTTTTTCTTTTTTTTCTTTTTAGTTTGAAAGACAAAGAGAAGAGAAAGGCATAGATAGAAATAGAGACATCACAGCTTCTGAAGCCCCTCATGCATGTGGATTGGGGGCACTTAAACTTTTTAACATGTTCACTCTACTAAGGACAATAGTAAACATCAAAATAAAGTCAAATACTCTGATATCAAGACCTAAACAGCCTTAGAAGTCTGAGGTTATCTAAAATATAAGAAAGCTTTCATTTACTCCTGTGAATAATATTATAACACTATACATTGTTGAATGTATATAATGAAGATGCAGAGTCATCAAGGTTCACTGCATTAAGATGATCCATCCTTATGAGTGCCAATGATGGTGGCTATTGACTAGCAATATGAATCTACTTTATGCCACTGAACAGTACACTCAAAAATTGATCACAATGGAAATTTTATGTGATGTCAATTTACCACAATAAAATAAATTATTAAGAGGACTGGGGAGTTTAAAATATGTATCAGAAAAAAATGGTTAGGATTAAAAGTTAAAATGTGCTCCTTAAGAGAATAAGGAAGTTATCTTAACATTTCACTCATGAAAAGGGTCTGTATCAAAAAGCTCAATATGTATGATGTCACTGGAATTTGTTCAAGATTGGCAAGAAATCATATTTTATATGGAATTTGATGTCATGATTTTTTGAGACTGGCTTTTTTTTTTTACTCTGACGATGAAATATGACTACAAATCTTGTGGTTGGTTAATGAAATTTAAAAAAAAAAGAAGAAGAAAAGAAAGAAAAAACCTGCATTCTGAGACTGGGCTTATGGTATGGCTAGAGCCCAGCCTGGCTTCTAGGATAAATGTTAGCTTAAAGATTCCACCTGAACAGCCAGGGTTGATGGATGAAGACATTTACTTTCTGCATTGATATCAACAAACACATTCCTGGTGGCCAACACTGAATACAGGCAACCTTCAAGTCTTCCTTGGGATCCACTATTTTTATTCATAGATATGACCATATAGAGTTCATTGTGATCTTAGTGGTGGTGACATGAAGAATTGATTTGGTGAAAGCCCATACTATTAGACATGTTCCCAAGAACATGCCAGGTGCATTCTAAGGAGTTTTGTTATGTCAACTGAGAAGGTTGGACATTGCCTGCTTCCTGACCATGGGTAACTTAGCTAAATATTTCTCTTTCCATTCCCATTTTTAACATTAAAATGCAGGGATCCTAAAAGGAGTGTCACAGAGTATTGACCAAAAGATTGCACTGTGTTTACAAACTCGCATGGTGTTTTCCACAGGTGCTCCCAATGATTAGCTAGTCATCTATTTTAACTGGGTTTTTTAAAAGATTTTTTTTTATTAATTAGAAAAAGAGAGAACCAGAGCATCACTCTGGCACATGTGATGCTAGGGATAGAATTTGGGAACCTCATGTTCACAGGTAAGAGGCTATACCTGTGTTGCTTCCCAAACCACTTATTTACATTTCTAATTGAAGTCTTATTGCATTGTGACACTATATAGGTTTAAGGTGTGAATCACTGAGGTTAACTTGTGTACCCCTCTCCCCATCTTGATTTAAGCCCTCCAGACCCACCACTCTCTTCTCTTCTGGTAACCACAAATAGTTCTGTGGTCCAAAAACTTATTATTGTTTTAATTAGTTCATGTTTTCTTGGTTTCTCTATATACCACTACATGAATGGGTTTAAAATGTTTACCTTTTACTGTCTGATTTATCTCACTAAGCAAAAGGCCCACTAGGTCCACCCATGTATTTTCAAATAGCAAGATTTCATCTTTTGCAGCTGAGTTATATTCTACAGTGTACATATACCATATTTGCATCTATTCATTGATCTTTGGGCACTTAGGTTATTTCCAGTTTCTGAATATTGTAAATAATGCTTCAATAAACATAGAAGTACATATATCTTTTATTCACATTTGTATATTTTTGGGGTAATTATTCAGAAATGGGATAACTTGGTTGAATGGAATTCTTTAAAATTTTTAAAAAATATTTATTTTCCCTTTTGTTGCCCTTGTTTTTTATTGTTGTAGTTACTATTGTTGTTATTGATATCATCCTTGTTAGATAGGACAGAGAGAAATGGAGAGAGGAGGGGAAGACAGAGAGGGTGAGAGAAAGACACTTGCAGACCTGCTTCACCACCTGTGAAGTGACTCCTCTGCAGGTGGGGAAATGGGGTCTCAAACCTGGATCCTTATGCCTCTCCTTGCGCTTTGTGCCATGTGCGCTTAACCCGCTGCGCTACCACCCTACTTTCTGAATGAAACTCTTATCTATCTATCTATCATCTATCTATCTATCTATCTATCTATCTATCTATCTATCTATCTATCTATCTATCTATCCATCTATCCATCTATCTATCATAGGTCTTAAGAATTGCCATATTTTCACTGTGGCTACATCAGTTTACATCCCTACCACCATTTGAATAATTTTTTTTTTTGTAAGAAGTGTTTAGCCTTCCTTTTGGAAAATGAGATGAAGAGTTTTCCTTGGGTCCTTGTTTTTGTTTGTCTTACAGAGTGAGACCTCAAAGTCTCTTACAAGAGTGTTAACTAGATATTTGCTGAGGGCAAATAGATTCACTCAAAACTCATTTCCATATGAGTCTCAAATCCACTTCCAGGATGAAGGGCATTACAAGAGGAGGCAGACATCCTCCACTCAACATATAAATAGAATTAAGAGTCTGAAAATAGTCCTCTTGGGAACTTTGGGTGGCCCACTGGGAAGGAATTCTCTGGGGAAAGAACGGACTTTCCTGAATTACTTCCTTAAGAGGAAAGTAACCAGCCTGATTTTAGCCTCAAATATTCTAAATTATTTCTTAAAGTCTTTAGAGAATTTTCAATTCATTTCCAAAAGTTTTTACAAAGTCAAAATGACTGAAATCTCCTGCCCAAGTATGGAGACCCTGGCTGAGTGGGTAGGGTATGATTTGGTTTTCTGAGAACTTGTTTGGATTTCAGGAAGTAAACAAGATAAGTTGAATGGCCTCTTCCTGCTGATTCTAACCTACAAAGACTCTTACACAAGGATGCTTGAAAGAAACCACTGACATTTCCTAACTTCAAAAGAACAGAAATCTAACAGGGAGAGAAGAAAATCACAATTAGAGGTTCGGGATGCAACAAAGACACATCAAGCAACAATGCAAGTCGTGACAAGTTTAGGATAAACACAGCACACTGGAGTGCTTATCTGCAGTTTGTTTTTGTATGAACTTCCCTGTTCAAAAGGATGAACTTGAACTACACCTGCACTGTCTGAAATATTTCCCCTTTTCCTTCCATTT